>NC_133116.1:23873694-24029614 GCF_022965805.1 Primulina eburnea
CCTGATATTTGTTTGTTGTTTGTATTTGTGCAAGATTTCAATCTAACCCTAAGCAATCACATTATGCTGCTAAACTTATTTCTTAAATACTTAAAGGGTACTCAAAATGTCGGTCTATGGTATCCCAATGATTCTTGTTTCAATCTTATTGGATATTCAGAGGATGACTAGGCAGGTTGAAACTTGATAGAAAAAGCACCAGTGGTTTTGTTAATTTCTGTTGATTGGTTGATCTCCTGGTTAGTAAAAAGCAGATTCCATAGCCACGTCTACTGCTGAAGCAGAATACCTTGCTGCTGGAGAGTTGCTGCACTCAATTGCTTTGGATGCAACAACAACTTAAGGATGTGGAGTTCAAGCCTCTGAATCACCTATACTGTGATAATACCAGTGCTATAGTAGTAATACACTCAATCCAGTACTTCATTACAGAACGAAACACATTGACATCTGACATCATTTTATTAGATATCATGGAGAAAGAGGACATTCGTCTGGAATAGGTCCTAGCAGCAGATATCTTTATAAAGCCTCTCTGAGAATAAGTTTCTTAGTTTCGTAATGTTCTCAGTTTAATTGGTTTATCGTAAGCTACTGATTACTATCTTCTGTTATTGTGTGTTAGTAAATGTAGATAAACAAGGATATGACAAAATGGAATATTTCATTCATAACACCAGATGTGTTCATTTTCTAGCGTTTTACAATTGTTGAACCAATAGTACTGAGACTTTCAGAGGAAACTCAACAGCAAGCTACTGGAATCATACCCTCTCTTTGCATGATCGTGGTTTGTGAAAAGAGGATTCCGGAGCTAGTCCTTCTATAATATTGAATAATCTCAGATTACAGGGCTCGAGGAATTTCTTCCAAGTCGTCATCTCTGGGAGAATGATTGTCTTCAAACATCTCTTACGAGACGTCGGAAATGGCCCTGGAGCTCCTCTACGGAATCCGACTCTGGAGAAAGACTGCGAGATAATGCTTGCCATATCCATTTGATTTGATTTGATCTGATAAATGTGTAAATGAATTAGTTTGTGTGTTTGCAGGTATTTATATTGAGCCTCTTGGGAAGCTAAAGAGTCACTTGATTGTTCTTCTCATGCACGTATATGCAGAAGTCATTGTCTTCCTTCGGATCTCCAAACTTCGCTTTAATATTTATTTATTTTTGCATTTATTCAGGGGGAATAATTTTATTCTGACTGAATTTTCCGTCTCATGTCCTTAAGTAGAAGGAGATTTTTTTTCGATAAAACATTTTGTCTATTGGTCTTTTTAAAAGTACGGATATATTTCAAATACTTTATGAATGTCCAATACATATTAGCATAAGACGACAAATCTTCTTCTGGTTTCATTTAGTAACCGCTGGACAGCCTGCCTCTTTTATTGTATTTTAAAGTTTGGCGTACCTGACACTCATCTTTAAACTTTGCAATATCTCAACAAAGACTATTGACCGTGTACTCTTATGTTGTTTTATTGACGTGCTGTCATTTTAAAGTATGTAAACCGTTCTTCTATCATATTTCACGTTTAAGATTTCAGACTATTGCATACTAGCTACTGTAGTCTCTTGCAGTCATCGCTACTACAGAATCCACTTCGAATCCATCTTTTGCAGAAATGTCGTGTAGCTTATACTGATCAATAGCTTATCAAGTAACTTTGCATCATTTCTGACCATCAAGGATGAGAAGTCTGGTAAGATTTTCAGGCATCGAAAAATCTGGTCCTTAGGAGATTCTTGAGTTCCTAGCATCATACTCAGAGTCAACAACCTCCTGGAATTCTAGATCTAAAGCGACCATTGATGACGGGAAATCATTTACTCCCAGGGAGAGATGCATTATACCATGATGTTGCAACGTATTGGGATCGACTTTCTTTCTTCCGTTCCTCAGGTACTTCTGTTTGTTTTCAATTATTTTTAAAGAGGAGATGTCCACTGCCCTTTACCCACTCTCAGCTTCTGGGAGAGAACTCTCTCCCTCTTGCTTCAAGAACCTCCGTGAATATGGGAGTACCAAGTACTTCTTGCCGATATTGTGGCAAAGGCGCTCTGGGTCAAGCTGGTAACGTTTGTAGCTGACCAAAGAAGTTCAAGTGATGATAGCTATCACATACGAAATTAAAGTTGACTGGAGTCGAGTTGTGGTTCATAAATCATGAAGGTATTGATTATGGAGGTGGGTAATTTGGTTTTGCTGTTCAGATCACATGATTTGAAAGGATGCTGGTTTTTCTAATTTACGTTCTAACAGGATGTTTCTTATGTCAACAATGGTCGGGATGGGGGGGGGCGATGCTTAAGTGATACGGTGCTCTGAGCCTAAGCCACTGTGCGCTGCCTTTGTTGCCCGGTAAAGGAATCGGCGCCGGACTGCAGCTGATCGCTCAGGACCTCAACAAGAAATCAAGAGAAAAGAATTTGTTGTCTCTACTGAAGATAAAACCAGTATCTGAGGGAATCTGCTGGCAGGGCCAACCAAAGTCCTCAACTCCCGCCTCCCAAGCAAAAGAAAGCCCACACAACACTCCGCTCAAGAAAACAACATTGTTTCTTGATGTTATCAGGTCTGTTGGCAGTAAGATATAACAATGAACCTGTAATGCCCGAGGATTTGATTATCCTAATCTATGTTAATTTATTTATTATGAATTGAGGTGATTATAACCGGACCATCTTGAGTATAAATTGAGAGGAGTAAATCGTTGGGCGAAGATGGCGCGCCCGGGCGGAAGTTTTTAACCGCCCGAGCGCGAGTGCCTCGGAGAAGAAGGCCGAGAGTTACTCGCCCGGGCGGAACTTTATGTCCGCCCGAGCGCGATTATTTAATGGATGAGGGCCGAGAGTTCTCCGCCCTAGCGGAAACTCTTGTCCGCCCGAGCGCGAGTCGTTTGGTGGCACATTTTGAGAAAGACACGTATCCATTTACCTGCAAGATATATATATGTGTGTAAACCGACTTCCTTCTTCAGAATTGAGAGAAAGGAATTGAGAGTTTGAGAGAAACTTGGATTCGTAAGTTTCAAATCCAAATTGCGAAGAATCCGGTTGTCTGAATTGAAATCCGACTTCAGCACTGTGTTTGTATCAACGCAGGCTACAACTGGACGTAAGTTTTGTTACGTTTAGACATGTTTTGAAATTATGCTATGGTCAGAATTGAATAGGATTCATATATGATGTTCTTGTCATGTTAGACATCATAGAATCAAAGTCAAATTGAGAAACAGACTGTTTATGGAATTGTTATGATTTTCAGAGTCGATTTGACTGAGATTCGATATCAGATTTGTGTTATCGTTGAGATTATAAATTGTATTAATACCGATTATGACTCGTGGTATTATATCTGTGGTGTTCAGAATGACGGGGTATTCAGATTGTATTGTTATGCCGTCGAAACATCAGTTGATTAGATTGATCAGATTCAGTAATGATTTCGATTGTAACGTGATATCGTTGATATGAATTAGATTGTACCTTGTTCAGATATAGATCAGATTATATACTGATTTGAGTATTGATCAGAACAGGTTTTGATTCGAGTTATATACTGATGTTGTATTTATATGATTGTCATTGCCAGACTGGGTATGGACAGATCAGAATACGAGACTTCGTCTTCGTCAGACCGGGAAGACAAAGGTATAAATAAATGTTGAGTCGGGATTGCACAACTCGAGTTAGGTTTGACTTGAGTTTCCCCAAATCACATACTTTATTTTATTGCATTGATATTGCAGATTATCAGATTGATATGTGCATGTATTGACTTAGAACAGAGTCAGAGTCCGAGTCTAGGGCAGACAGCCTAGCTAGGGCAGAACCGCCGAGTCTTTCTCATAACCTGATAAGACTCTAGACTTACGGTGTATCGAAGAGCTTTAGATGTAGATCGACTTCTATCTCAGACACTCGATACAGAATACCAAAGTCTAAATTAGATCGGGATCCCTAGATTAGAATGAGAGATGAGTCAAGTCTTAGATAGTGAGACTAGAGTTTGATTTACAGATCCGTAGTGATTATGTTTCGTAGATTACGATTCATGTTTTATTTACAGACTTGTACTGATACATGTTGTTGATTATGCTGCATGTGATAAGATATAATTCATGCTTTTATATATGTTTTATATGCTTGCATGATTACATTGTTTATACTGGGATATTTATATCTCACCGGAGTTATCCGGCTGTTGTCTTGTTTTGTATGTGTGCATGACAACAGATGGGGCAAAGATCAGGGTCCAGAAGAAGATGAGAGATCAAGATTAGAGTGGTGATTCCGGACTGGGATGTAGATAGGTTTCATTACTAGAACTTTAGTAGTTGAACCTTAGATTAATTGAAAGACTGTTGTATATTATTGTACTTTTATACAGATATGTATATTATGTAGATACCATTACCTTCCGCATTTTAAAAGAAAAATTTTTAGACCCTGGTTATCTTAACTGATAATTAAACCCCAAAGATGATTAAGAAGATGATTAGCGTCCGGGTCCCCACAACAGGTGGTATCAGAGCCGATAGTTCCTTTAGATTTAGATTATCAGAGTGATAGATCTTTTAGACTGAGATAGAAGAGAATGAGCGGGGTAGATTGAATTTTCTTTCCTTGCATGTGATTGCTAGCATGAGAATTATTTCAATGTTGACTTACATTGTGTGTGCTAGCATGATTTATTGTTTTCCGTATTACATGTTGTTTGTTATCTGAGTTGACTACAGCATGTAATTGCCAAGCCTGGATCAGAACCGAGTCTGAATCAGAGATATACCGCCTCGAAGAATTTCAGAAAAGGGCAGTACTTTGTCTGAACAGAGAGATGTATCAGAAGCTCAGTTAGAAGAAAGGATGAAAGAATTTGAATTATTACAGCCGCCGATTCTGAGTGGTACCGAGACATCTGAAGATTGTCAGAACTGGTTTGATGATATAGAAATCTTGTTTGATTTACTTGATTGTACAGATGAACAGAGGGTTAAAATGGTGTCTTACCAGTTACGAGAAGCCGCCAGGAGTTGGTGGATTACCAGTACAAGAATGTGGGCACAGAGAGGTACAGTGATTTCGTGGGAAATATTCAGAACTGAATTCTATCGAAGATTTTTCCCAGTTTCGTACCGAGAGGACAAGAAATTAGAGTTTGAGAATTTGATCCAAGGGCAGCTGAATACTGACCAATATGCTGCTAAATTCTCTACTCTACTGCGTTTTGCTCCTCAGATAGCTGGAAATGATGAAGCTGTAGTGAATCAGTTCATCAGAGGGTTGAATTCGGAGGTAGTTGCATTTATGAATCTGCAACGACCTTACCATTTTGCTGACATTTTGAGTAAAGAGAAGAGAGCTGACGCGAGTCTGATTAGACAGTTAGGGAGGTTGTGTGTGAAACAACCCCAGACACAGCATTTCCATCTCCGAGTTGATCGAGGCAGTACGAGTGGAAAGCAAGATTTGCTGAAAGCTCGGAAGAAGCCATTTAAGAAGCTAGAAAGCGGTTCATCTAGCTCCAGCGTTTCTGGTCCAAGTATACTGGAGTGTATTGCAGGAGTTGCGGAGGGAGACATCTCACCGAGCAATGCCAGGGAGTGACGGGTAGATGCAATATTTGTGGACAGCCGGGACACTTTGCTAAAATTTGTCCCCAGAAGCGTTCCCGAAGATTGTAGGGAACAAAGTTCAACTGAAAACACAGATCCAGAATTTACAACAGGTACTATTCTTTATGATTAGATTGCATATGTATTGATATATACTAATGCATTTGTTAAGAATATCTTTGACTGAGTTGCACAGAAATATGTTGTATCTGTTGGGTCTGTATGTACTGTAGTATTGATGTCCTTGCTTGTTGAGGAAATGTTAATATCAGAGATTTCTGTATAGATTGTATACTACAGTAAGATGAGAATGGAATAGAAATAGATTATGATGTACTTGTGTTTTCTGATTTGAACGCATTATTGATATATATATGCTGAACAAGTACAGAACCGTGATAGATTCCAGTTAGGAAAGTATAAGATTCAGACCAGATATGGCTGAAGAGTAGAGATTTCACAGTAAGGATTCTAGATTTAGAATTCCTTTGATATCTGTGTTGTCTATGACTCGATTAATACAGAAAGGAACAGATGGTATCCTTATGTATTCAGTAGATCTACTGAAATCGAGCCTAACATTGGCAGATTTGCCAGAAATGTACGAATTGGCAGACATTAGCCCAGATAAGATTTCAGATTTGTGGATTATATCAGAAAGATAAAGTTCAGAATTGAATTGAGATCAGACATTGATTGTATGTTAAATGTACAGAATGATACAGAATGAATTGAAAGATCAGTAGAAGAATATCGACCAGGAGTTACATCTGATTTAGTGTTTCTCTTTGGCATGTTTCAGTATATTCAAAGATGTTCTGTTGATTTCATGCTTATTATATCAATGAGATTTTGATATAATTGCCGCATTTGATTGATTGAATAGAATATTTGAAGATTTTATTGCATATTCTGAGAATTGTGATAATTGCATACAGAAATTGTTCAGATAAGAATCTTGCTTGAAACAGATTGTATTCAGAATATGTGTTATCTGAAGTTAGTATACAGATTGATTTTGATACAGTTGAGATTTCGATCAGATTGATAAGATATTGATATCAGAAAGTTTAGAAATGTCAGAAATGTATTTTGTCTGATTTGGCAAATTATTCTATTCGACTGCGGTTTTATATCTGCTGAGTATTGTCATTGCTCTAAATCAGTATTTGAGACATCCTATATTGTTTTGAGGAGCATATTTTATTGGCAGATGAGATATAACAGTTGATCAGAATGACATGAAGATGTTTATCAGAAATCCTTGTTTTATGAGTTCATCGAACTCACTAGATCTGTATAGGATATTGATATTTCATCTTTAATTTGATATTACTGTGTTTTGAATCTGTATATGTTACAGATTAGTGTAAACTAGAGGGAATATATACAGTTCAATTGAATCAGAGTTGAATTCAAGAGTTACAGTAATTCAAGAATAGGATCAGAATGTTCAGAACTTGTTTGTAATAATCAAAACAGAGTAACAGATATGTGATTCTGTGTTTTGTATGAGATGGATTATCTTGTGATCTCAAAATGTGTCAGAATTGTACAGCAAAGCTTGATATTTATAATCAGAGCCGAATACCATGTAGGTATTTTTCTTTAAATTTTTTTATTAACTGAATTGTTTATATCGAATAGTTTGAATCGGGAATTACAGATAGTGTCAGTGATGCATTGTAGTGGATTCAGTGTTTATTTTGCGGACTGAGAATGTATGAGATTCGAACAGATCGGTATGATATAGACAGATTAGATCAGTCGTGACAGAATTGTACAGAAATGTTGGCAGAAATTGTACTGATATGTCTGAATCGCTAACAGAAAATACAGAAAGATAGAAATCAGAATGATTTATTACAGAGTTGTGAAGTTCTAAATAGAAATGGGAGTACATTTCTATAGCATCCGTAATGAAATTACTGCCATTTTCTCCAGATTGAAATATAATATGATTATGATTGACAGATTGTTCAATCTATATCTATTAGTTGTACAAGATGATGTACAAACAGAACCAAATGACACAGATTGATGTCAGAACATAGTCAGAGTGACTAGAATGTAGAAGTAAACTATATCAGATTGTGATTTCGATTAAGTTTACAGTTATGGCAGATCATACCATAAGTTATTTTGCAGATTATTTACAGATTGACAGACAGTCAGAGTGTATTATCCAGATATTGGAAGACTTTGATAGAGTTATAGAGTGCTAGATGTTAGCACTAATTGATATGATTCAGTATTACTGTGTGACAATAGCTATCAGCTTATCAGAAGGGTAATGAGATAGTACAGACAAGACAGTATACGATGAGTACTACAGATTTCTGTTGAAGACAATTCGAAGGAAGATGCAGATAGTTCAGAATGGACAGATTTAAGAAACCAACGTCGGATGATGACGATTGGTAGTTGAAGCTAAAGATTGTTTATTTCTTTGTTTGAGGTAAACAGATTTGTTAACAGCTGATGATACTGATATGTGATAAGCTGTAGATTGGTTTATACGGATGTTGTATAACCAACATGGCAAGATTGATTCTGTCAGAGGTAGTGTAAGAAGTATTAGAATAGTATACTTTATGAAGTTTTATTCCAGAATTGAAATCTGAGGTTGATACCAGAAGGAGATTTCAGAATGGATTCATTGAGATGAGAGTTTGATTTAAACTCTGTTATTCATTTCTTCTGATATATCTGAATTGATTGTTTATGAGTTCGAGGACGAACTCAGATCTAAGAGGGGGAGAAATGTAATGCCCGAGGATTTGATTATCCTAATCTATGTTAATTTATTTATTATGAATTGAGGTGATTATAACCGGACCATCTTGAGTATAAATTGAGAGGAGTAAATCGTTGGGCGAAGATGGCGCGCCCGGGCGGAAGTTTTTAACCGCCCGAGCGCGAGTGCCTCGGAGAAGAAGGCCGAGAGTTACTCGCCCGGGCGGAACTTTATGTCCGCCCGAGCGCGATTATTTAATGGATGAGGGCCGAGAGTTCTCCGCCCGAGCGGAAACTCTTGTCCGCCCGAGCGCGAGTCGTTTGGTGGCACATTTTGAGAAAGACACGTATCCATTTACATGCAAGATATATATATGTGTGTAAACCGACTTCCTTCTTCAGAATTGAGAGAAAGGAATTGAGAGTTTGAGAGAAACTTGGATTCGTAAGTTTCAAATCCAAATTGCGAAGAATCCGGTTGTCTGAATTGAAATCCGACTTCAGCACTGTGTTTGTATCAACGCAGGCTACAACTGGACGTAAGTTTTGTTACGTTTAGACATGTTTTGAAATTATGCTATGGTCAGAATTGAATAGGATTCATATATGATGTTCTTGTCATGTTAGACATCATAGAATCGAAGTCAAATTGAGAAACAGTACTGTTTATGGAATTGTTATGATTTTCAGAGTCGATTTGACTGAGATTCGATATCAGATTTGTGTTATCGTTGAGATTATAAATTGTATTAATACCGATTATGACTCGTGGTATTATATCTGTGGTGTTCAGAATGACGGGGTATTCAGATTGTATTGTTATGCCGTCGAAACATCAGTTGATTAGATTGATCAGATTCAGTAATGATTTCGATTGTAACGTGATATCGTTGATATGAATTAGATTGTACCTTGTTCAGATATAGATCAGATTATATACTGATTTGAGTATTGATCAGAACAGGTTTTGATTCGAGTTATATACTGATGTTGTATTTATATGATTGTCATTGCCAGACTGGGTATGGACAGATCAGAATACGAGACTTCATCTTCGTCAGACCGGGAAGACAAAGGTATAAATAAATGTTGAGTCGGGATTGCACAACTCGAGTTAGGTTTGACTTGAGTTTCCCCAAATCACATACTTTATTTTATTGCATTGATATTGCACATTATCAGATTGATATGTGCATGTATTGACTTAGAACAGAGTCAGAGTCCGAGTCTAGGGCAGACATCCTAGCTAGGGCAGAACCGCCGAGTCTTTCTCATAACTGATAAGACTCTAGACTTACGGTGTATCGAAGAGCTTTAGATGTAGATCGACTTCTATCTCAGACACTCGATACAGAATACCAAAGTCTAAATTAGATCGGGATCCCTAGATTAGAATGAGAGATGAGTCAAGTCTTAGATAGTGAGACTAGAGTTTGATTTACAGATCCGTAGTGATTATGTTTCGTAGATTACGATTCATGTTTTATTTACAGACTTGTACTGATACATGTTGTTGATTATGCTGCATGTGATAAGATATAATTCATGCTTTTATATATGTTTTATATGCTTGCATGATTACATTGTTTATACTGGGATATTTATATCTCACCGGAGTTATCCGGCTGTTGTCTTGTTTTGTATGTGTGCATGACAACAGGTGGGGCAAAGATCAGGGTCCAGAAGAAGATGAGAGATCAAGATTAGAGTGGTGATTCCGGACTGGGATGTAGATAGGTTTCATTACTAGAACTTTAGTAGTTGAACCTTAGATTAATTGAAAGACTGTTGTATATTATTGTACTTTTATACAGATATGTATATTATGTAGATACCATTACCTTCCGCATTTTAAAAGAAAAATTTTTAGACCCTGGTTATCTTAACTAATAATTAAACCCCAAAGATGATTAAGAAGATGATTAGCGTCCGGGTCCCCACAGAACCAATCAGAAAACGATACCGAGTTACCTTGTAGAGCCAAAATCAGTACACGTAAATCTCATGCATTTATTTAATTGTTAAATCTTTTATTTAAGTTTAAAATGATTTTAGTGGTCATGATTTATTTAAATTGCATTATTTTAATTTTATGTGATGCACATTAAATTATGTTTCGAGTTTCATGTTTCAGGCGATTATTCGATGCGGGAACGATGAAAAGAGACCTGTGACGATTTTCAAAATTTTAGAATGTGGTATTTTATTTTAAGTTAAGGATGGGGTATTTTAAATAATTTATTTAGTTGTAGCATTTTAAAATCTAATTTGATTATTAGGTGATTCTGAAATTTCAGAATTTTAAAAGGTGTACCTATTGTGTATTTTATTTCAATTTTTAAGATGCTAGTATTTTGTGAGGAGTTAGTATTTTAGTTAGTGTTTAATTAACTTTTAATTAGGGCTTAATTTTTAATTAAGCAATATTTTGATCCCCTAATTTGACTAAACACACACAGACACATACACGTTTTAAGACACACAACAAGCATATACACAAATATATCAATTCAGATTTTCATATTTTTGAAAGAAGAAAACTAGGGTTCCTTGAAGCAAGAACAACTGCCCCTCTCCTTTTATTCTCCAGCAATTTTCGTGAGTTTTTTTGCAAGAAAATAGTTCCACGTTTGTCCCGGATCAGGCCTCGCTCCATTCCCGCTTCGGTATCGCCGTATCGTGAGTTTTTCATATCAAAAGGCGTGTATATTCTATTTTTCCTATGTCGATATCGTCGTATTATGCGCTGTGTTGTTTATTATGCGTAAAAATCCATGTGTGATGTGCAACGTTTGAGCAGAAAATTGTTGGATCAATTTTTGAAACGTTTTTAGATCTAAAACTCATAGTTTGCTGTCATTTGAATTACTGCGATTTTTCGGTCAAGTTTCTGGAAAAAATTTCAACATAGAAGCGTAGAAATTTTTGATACCTTCGATTTAACAGTAAATTCGAAATATTTGGATAAGAAATGAGTGAGTTATGATCGTTTTCGTAGTACTGCTCAAACTGCGACTTTTATGAAAATGTGTTCTAGACATGTTCTTGAGGTTATTTGTTGCAGGCTTCGTTGGGCATCTCCGGGCTTGTGCGACTGCATTTAGATATGTTATGGGATATATTTAGGTGTTATTTGGTGTTTCGTTTGGGTCGGGATTGGCTTGGAATGTAATAAAAATCGTAGGAAGCGAAACAATATCGAATTACGGGTTATTGTTATATGAAGTTGCTTGTCGATGCTTGGGGACATTCGGGGTTGTTTTTACGGGTTTGAATCAATGTAACAACATCCTAAGATGAGTCCCGAGGCGTTGTTTCATGGTCCTTAGGCTTGAATTGTAAGAGTGATTGAATAAGTAGCAAATTTTCGTGGGTTTCCATGTCCAGAGGATACCCAGACCCCTTCCCGCACATAGTCTGTGTCTTTTTTCCTTTCAAAATTTGAAATTTCAGTGCCTACCCGGACCCCTACACGGGGTCCGTGTACCCCCTTTTAAAAAATAAAAAATAAAAAAATAAACTTTTTTTTTAAATATGAATATAAAGTATATGATTTTTTGTGTGGGTATTAATATAAAATATAGGATTTTTTTTGGGGTTCTATGCCATGGTTTAGTACGATGATTAAACGAGGTCAAGTTCCGAGTGATTTTGAATGTCATAATCTATTTATTTACTTCGGTGGCGAGCCCGAATACCTACGTCTAAGCTATGAAAGATAAGTGTTTGAACTCATGTTAGTATGTGCAGCAGTGGCCCCAAGCGAGATCCAACGAATCCCTCAATGCCAAGTAAGTATGTTCGACGTTCAAAGAAAATACTTTCAAGTTTTTGAAGTATGCTAAATGTCTTGTGACAAATTTATGTATGGGATTGTAAAGCGGTAAAGCTTGACCATGGATCAATCCACCATGTTAAAGCATGAACGGGTTTAGATCAGTATTGGAAAGCGGTAAAGCATGACCAGGGACCAAACCATTCGTTAAAGCATGAACGGGGATCTCATGTATGTGGCAGTGGATCTTCCTTGTCAGCCCAGTACTGTGGTTTAGTCTGATCAGACGTATTTATGTATGGGTCACTTGCTTTGAAACATGCCTCTACGCAAAAATTATGAAGTTATGTATGTTCAAGTATGTACAAGTTTGCAAGCATGTTTGAGAAAAATTTCACGTTATGGCACGTCTATGTATGTACGTAAGTTCAAATAAGCAAGTTCAAATTTCACTATGTACGTCCTATTTTAAAGTTGCATGTGATTTTATTACGTATTACTTGATACCTCCAGTTTATACATGTTGAGTCTTTAGACTCACTAGACTTGGTCGATGCAGGTGAGGATGCATTTGAGGAGACGAGGGGTGAGGACCAGTGAGCTGGCTTGGATTGAGCCGGAGGCTAAACCCGAGGACCGCCATGTTTTTAAGAATTTATGAAATTTTCAAAAACTCTGATTTCATGTTTGTTTACGATGTTCTAAAATAAGTATTTTCGTTAGCAAAATTTCTATGGTGATCTTTTATTGCAAATACTTTTAGATGGTTGGCAAACTTCAGTGTGATTGGTTTTTGGCAAATGTTTTTAGACGAACGAGACATTTTAATGAAAATTTTAAAGTTTATTTTATATTTAAGAAAATTTTTATTTTTCCGCAAATTTCAAGTAGTTCAAAATACTGTACGTTACAGTTGATATCATAGCGGTGTTCTTGTAAAGGGTTATGCCTACTGCCAGTTGCAAGAAGCTCACGAAGTCACACCTTAAGTCTGTAAGCTTAAGGTTTTAAATTATTTCATGTAGTAAGCATAAAGTCATGATTTCAGCATATTCATATTTAAATTCAAATTACGTGCATCTTATGTTATGATATTATGTTCATGCATGTTGGGTTTGCGTGTGGGGTAAATGTTGGAACAGTATACGTCCCAGACATATGATTGTGCATGAAGCAGACGATGAGAATAGGGAAGCTCAGGGTGGGGAGAAGGTCACTCCTCATCGTCCATCCCCAGATATGCAGGGTTAGGTGATTGCAGGAATGACCCAGTTCTTTGCACAGTTTGCGGGGAACCAGACTGTAGTAGATACAGGGACGATGCCCAGACCTGAGGTAGTTTACGAGAGGTTTAGGAGGATGGATCCGAAGGAGTTCTCGGGGACTACTTATCCGATGACAGCGGAAGGATGGATTAAGTCCATCGAGGTAATCTTTGTGTTTATGAAGCTGCAGGATGCAGACAGATTTAGATATGCCACCTTTTTGTTGACTGGAGACGCCGGGCTTTGGTGGGAAAGCAAGTCAGTGTCAGTGAACTTACAAACAATAACGTGGAATGGGTTCAAGAAGGTTTTCTACTCCAAGTACTTCACTGAAGAAGTACGCTCCTGCTTAACCAGGGAGTTCATTTCGTTGCGACATGGAGACAACAGCGTGGCAGACTTCGTCAGGAAGTTTGAGAGGGGGTGTCACTTTGTGTCCCTAATTGCTAACGATACCCGGGAGAATCAGAGGAATTTTATGGATGGTTTGCGGCCTATCTTACACCGTGATATCAGGGTTTCTGGTCCTACAACTTATACAGTTGCTGGGTCGAGAGCTTTGGCGGCAAGGCAAGACAAAAGGGACATTGAGGTCGATAGGCGTGGAAAGGGGCTCTATCAGACACCTTGTTTTGAGGAATCTTTGTAAGTCATTAAGAAACTTAAGATTAAGTGGATATGAGTACTGGAATCAGGTTATCTAAGACTACTTGGGTTTTGCAAATTTTAATTTCAAGTTTATGGAATATGTGATCATACAGGGATATTGGATGAAATAAAAACAAAAGGGAATTAGTTGTATTCAACATAGGTTACCAATGGTTGAATATTAAGATTTTTAACGAGTAAGAAATCTAAAAATCTTTATATGAGGATTCTAGAATTATGTGGGTTATAAGTGAAGTTGATTTATTAGAATTAGTGCATCATTAACAGGGGGAAACTTATTAAGCTTTATATGTTAGAATGAATTAAGTATTGAGGATACGTCAAAGTGTGACATTCATTCCAATGAGGAATATCGATATTGTATATTTTGGGGTTTTATGGATTAATGTTACTCGAAATTTAAGATTAGCAACGATCTTTAATTGGGATGTACTTGTAAATAGCTAAGTTACGTAAGTTTGGTGTCGTAAGGTAAATATTCAATTCAAGAATCGTAGGTCAATATTATTACGGGTTTAAGATAAAGTTTAACTTTTGAGTGTAATACCAAGGATAGAAATTGATCAGTAACTTTTGGTGCTAATATTTCTTAGGTTGAACTGCATAAATGCTAATGTAATAGATCGATGAACATTACGGGTATAGTATAAGGAAATTAAGACACGATAAGTTCGAGCCTCCATTTCTAATATTGGGAATTGTGAAAAAGTAAGAATTCGAGGTCATAGTAAAGTAAAACTAAGACAGCCTTCAGGACTATATATGGGCATTACGAGTTCTTAGTGATGCCATTTGGACCGACAAATTTTCCAACGATTTTATGGACCTCATGAACCGAGTATTTTAGCCCTACCTAGATCAGTTCGTCATAGTGTTCATTGACAACATTCTCATTTACTCGAAGAGCCATGAGGGGCACAGTCAGCACTTGGGTACAGTTTTTTAGTCGCAAGTTATTTGTAAAATTTAGTAAGTGTGAATTCTGGTTGGAGAATGTAGCGTTTTTAAGTCATATAATATCAAACAGTGGTATCGAGGTGGATCTAGCTAAGGTAACAGCAGTTAAGGAGTGGGTTGAACCAAAGAATGCGTCAGAGATCCTCAGTTTCCTAGGCCTAGCAGGCTAATACAGGAAATTTATTCAGGGATTTTCTTCAATAGCAGTACCACTTACTTCATTGACTAAGAAGAATGTTAAATTCATTTGGAGTGGCGAGTGTCAGAAGAGCTTTGAAACTTTGAAGCAAGCTCTTATTTCAGCGCCAGGTTTAGCCATACCAGCAGGTCAAGGCAATTTTATGTTGTACACTGATGTTTCTAAGCTCGGGTTAGGCGCAGTGTAGCATGGTCGGGTTATAGCTTATGCCTCCAGACAGTTTAAGGTGCATGGGAAGAACTACCCGACTCATGATCTTGAGTTAGCTGCCGTTGACACTACTTGTACGGCGAGAAATGCTAGATATTTAACGATCACAAGAGTCTCAAGTATTTCTTCATGCAGAAAGAATTGAATATGAGACAAAGACGGTGGTTAGAATCGGTAAAAGACTACTATTGTGAGATTAGCTACCATCCAGGGAAAGCTAATGTTGTGGCAGACGCTTTGAGCAGAAAAGTTGCAGTCATATCACAGTTTTTAGTGCAGAGATCTCTTCAGTCAGAGATTCAGTGATTTGGGTTAGGGGTTTATCCTAAGGGCAGAGCTCCTAAGCTGTCTAGTCTGACAGTTCAATCTTCTTTGTTTGACCGAATCCGTAGAGGTCAGCCTTCAGATGAGCAGTTGCAGAAATGGAGAATGAAGGATGAGGCCAAGGGAATGTATTCTACACAGTTTCCAATGGTATTGTGATGTACAGAGGAAGGATATTGTGTGCCTAGTGTTGATTCGATCAGAGAGAATATTCTGACAGAGGCACATGTATCTCCGTATTCCATTCATCCAGGAAGTACTAAGATGTACAAGGATTTGCTGATCCTATATTGGTGGCCAGGTATGAAGCGAGACATCTGCCGATTTGTGTCTGAATGTCTCTCTTGTCAGCAGGTGAAGACAGAGCATCAGAGGCCAACTAGGATCCTTAAGCCACTCCTTATCCCCGAATGGAAGTGTGAGAATATCACCATGGACTTCGGTAAAGCTTTACACCCTCAGACAGATGGCCGTCTGAGCAAGTAATTCAGATTTTGGAGGATTTGTTGAGAGCCTGTGTGACTGATTTCCATGGGAATTGGGAATCGAAGCTACTTCTTGTGGAGTTTACCTACAACAGCAGTTCCCAATCATTTATAGGTATGGCTCCCTATGAGACACTGTATGGAAGGAAGTGCAGATCACTGATTCATTGGGATGAACTCGGTGAGTGATCAGAACTTGGTCCAGAGATTTTTCAGCAGACTGCAGATTTGGTGGTCAAGATCCGAGGCAGGATGAAGACCGCCCAGAGTCGTCAAAAAAATGTTATGACAAGAGGAGGAGAGATATAGAGTTTTCGGTAGGTGATCACGTTTTCGAGAAGATAGCACCCATGAAGGGTGTTATGAGATTTGGGAAGAGAGGCAAGCTTAGTCCGAGATTCATTGGACCGTTCGAGATTCTTGACAGAATTGGGACACTAGCTTATCGTGTAGCCCTACCGCCGAATCTGGCCGGAGTACACAATGTGTTCCACGTCTCGATGCTGAGGAAGTACCTAACGAATTTTTCGCATGTTTTAAGCTATGAGCCATTGCAGCTTGCTCCAGATCTGTCGTATGAGGAAAGACCTGTCCAAATCCTAGACCGACAGGAACAGAGACTTCGGAACAAAGTAACCAAAATGGTCAAAGTCAGGTGGCTAAATCAAGCAGTGGAGGAGGCCACTTGGGAGACATAAGCAGATATGAAAAGTCGCTATCCGGAATTTTTGGTAAGACTTAATTTCGAGTACGAAATTTTTATAAGTGGGGGAGGAACTGTATAGCCCAAAATCAGTACACGTAAATCACATGCATTTATTTAATTTTTAAATATTTTATTTAAGTTTAAAATGATTTTAGTGGTCATGATTTATTTAAATTGCATTATTTTAATGTTTATATGATGCACGTTAAATTATGTCTCGAGTTTCATGTTTCAGGCGATTATTCGATGTGGGATCGAGGAAAAGAAACCTGTGACGATTTTGGCAATTTTAGAATGTGGTATTTTATTTTAAGTTAAGGATGAGGCATTTTAAATAATTTATTTAGTTGTAGCATTTTTAAAGTCTAATTTGGTTATTAGGTGATTCTAAATTTTCAGAATTTTAAAAGGTGTACCTATTGTGTATTTTATTTCAATTTTTAAGATGCTAGTATTTTGTGAGGAGTTAATATTTTAGTTAGTGTCTAATTAACTTTTAATTAGTGCTTAATTTTTAACTAAGAAATATTCTGATCCCCTAATTTGACTAAACACACACACACACACACCGAGACACACACATACATACACATTTTAACACACACAACACAAACACAAACACACACATATCAATTCAGATTTTCATATTTTTAGAGAAGAAAACTAAGTTTCCTTGAATCAAGAACAGCCTCCCCTCTCCTTTTAATTCTCCAGCAATTTTTCATGAGTTTTGTAGCAAGAAAATAGTGCCATGTTCGTCCCGGATCAAGCCTCGCTCCGTTCCCGCTTCGGTATCGCCGTATCGTGAGTTTTTCATATCAAAAGGCATGTATATTCTATTTTTCCTATGTCGATCTCGTCATATTATGCGTTGTGTTGTTTATTATGCGTAAAAATCCATGTGTGATGTGCAAAGTTTGAGCAGAAAATTCTTGGATCGATTTTTGAAACGTTTTTAGATCTAAAACTCGTAATTTGCTGTCATTTGAATTACTGTGATTTTTCGGTCGAGTTTCTGGGAAAAAATTCGACATATAAATCTTAGAAATTTTTGATACCTTCGATTTGACAGTATAGACAAAATATTTGGATAAGAAATGAGTGAGTTATGAGCGTTTTCGTGGGACTGCTCAAACTGCGACTTTTATGAAAATGTGTTCTTGACAGGTTCTTGAAGTTATTTGTTGCAGGCTTCGTTGGTATCGCCGAACTTGTGCTACTGCATTTAGATATTTTATGGGATATATTTAGGTGTTATTTGGTGGTTCGTTTGGGTCGGGATTGGCTTGGGATGTAATAGAAGTCGTAGGAAGCGAAACGATGTCGAATTACGTGTTATTTTTGTATGAAGTTGCTTGTCGATGCTTGAGGACGTTCGGGGTGTTTTTATGGGTTTGGATCAATGCAATAGCATCCTAATATGAGTCCCGAGGTGTTGGTTCATGGTCTTTAGGCTTGGATTGTAAGAGTGATTGAATAAGATAGCAAATTTTCGTGGGTTTCCATGTCCAGAGGCTACCCGGACCCCTTCCCAGACCCCGACACAGAGTCGTGTCCTTTTTCCTTTGAAAATTTGAAATTCCAGTGCCTACCAGGACCCTTGCATGGGGTCCGTGTACCCCCTTAAAATATATATATAAAAATATATATATATATATATATATATATATATATATATATATATATATATAATTTTTTTTTAAATATGAATATAAAGTATAAGATTTTTTTTGTGGGTATTAATATAAAATATTGGATTTGTTTTGGGGTTCTATGTCATGGTTTAGTACGATGATTAAACGAGGTCAAGTCCTAAATGATTTAGAATGTCATAAGCTATTTATTTACTTCGGTGGCGCGCCCGAATACCTACGTCTAAGCTATGAAAGATAAGTGTTTGAACTCATGATAGTATGTGCAGCAGTGGCCCCAAGCGAGATCCAACGAATCCCTCAACGCCAAGTAAGTACGTTCAACGTGCAAAGAAAATACTTTAAAGTTATTGAGGTATGCTAAATGTCTTGTGACCCAATTTATGTATGGGATTGGAAAGTGGTAAAGTATGACCAAGGACCAATCCACCCCGTTAAAGCATGAACGGGTTTAGATCAGGATTGGAAAGTGGTAAAGCATGACCAGGGACCAATCCACTCGTTAAAGCATGAACGAGGATCTCATGTATTTGGAAGTGGATCTTCCCTGTCAGCCCAATACTGTGGTTTATTCTGATCAGGCGTATTTATGTATGGGTCACTTGCTTTGAAACATGCCACTACGCAAAAATTATGAAGTTATGTATGTTCAAGTTTGTACAAGTTTGCAAGCATGTTTGAGAAAAGTTTCACGTTATGGCACGTCTATGTATGTACGTAAGTTCAAGTTTTTATAAGCAAGTTCAAATTTCAGTATGTACGTCATATTTTAAAGTTGCATGTGATTTTATTACGTATTACTTGATACCTCCAGTTTATACATGTTGAGTCTTTAAACTCACTAGACTTGGTCGATGCAGGTGAGGATGCATTTGAGGAGACGGGGTGTGAGGACCAGTGAGCTGGCTTGGACTGAGCCGGAGGCTAAACCCGAGGACCGCCATGTTTTTAAGAATTTATGAAAGTTTCAAAATCTCTGATTTCATGTTTGTTTACGATGTTCTAAAACAAGTTTTTTCGTCAACAAAATTTCTATGGTAATCTTTTATTGCAAATACTTTTAGATGGTTGGCAAACTTGAGTGTGGTTGGTTTTTGGCAAATGTTTTTAGATGAACGAGACATTTTAATGCAAATTTGAAAGTTTATTTTATATTTAAGAAAATTTTTATTTTTCCGCAAATTTCAATTAGTTTGAAATACGGTACGTTACATACCTCTATTGAAATTCCGTTTTCATCTTTATCAAGTTTAGTAGACGAGCTCATTGGAGTGGAAGCAGCAGGGCATGTTTACATGCCAAACTTTTTCAATAGCTATTTTGTTTACTTAGCCTGATTTATGAAGATTCCTGTATTGAATTGCTTGATCTGCAGTCCTAGGAAGAATGTCAATTCTCCCATCATGCTCATTTCAAATTGTTCATGCATTATCTTAACTAACTTTTTACACAATTTGGGGTTAGTTGACTCAAAGATAATGTCATCAACATAGATCTATACTAACAAAATATGCTTATACTTAACTAAAGTAAATAAAGTCTTGTCTACTGTGCCGATTGTAAAATCATGATTGACAAGAAATTGTGAGAAAGTGTCATACCAAGCCCTAGGTGCCTGTTTCAGACCATACAAGGCTTTGTGTAATATAAAAACATGATGCGGTAAGAAATGACCATTAAAATCTGAGGTTGTTCAACGTAAACTTCTTCTTGCAGTAGACCATTTAGGAAGGCGCTATTCACATCCATCTGATAAACTTGAAGTTCTTGCAAAGCAGCAAAGCTAAGATATTCGGATTGCTTCAAGCCTTGATATTGGTGCATAGGTTTCATCATAGTCTAGCCTTTTTTATTTTCTGAAACCTTGAGCCACCAGTCTTGCTTTATTTCTAACCACGGTACCTTCTTCATTTAGTTTGTTTCTAAATACCCACTGAGTTCCAATGACTGCTTGATGAGATGGTCTAGGTACAAGAAACCACACTTCATTTCTTTTAAATTGATTCAGCTCTTCTTGCATAGCTTCAATCTAACCGGGATCCAAAAGAGCTTCTTCAATCTTCTTTGGTTCATCCTGAGAGATAAAAGCAGCATGCATATATTCATTTATCATTTGCCTTCTGGTTCTTAATGGAGCTGCTGGATTATCAATAACCAAAGATGGAGAATGAGATTTTCTCCAAACAAAAGGGTTTAAAGAAATTTCTTCCTGGTTTGATGGATTCTGATCATGCTCAGCTAAAGCAGTAGCATGTTCTAGAATGTCAGCTTCTGATTTTGGTATATCCTGTGTCTGAACAATTGGTTCTACCAGAAGAATGTCTGGTTATGGATTTTGAGCATCTGTGACACTTGGTACTGCATCATCTTCACTAGCCTGTTCCAGATGAATTCTGTCCAATCTTTTACTTAGATTTGACACGTTAGAAATTCCAGGAGCACTGCTATCTTCATCAAAAACAACATGAATAGATTCTTCAACATTAAGAGTTCTATTATTGAAAATTCTGAATGCTTTGCTTACTGCTGAATATCCAAGAAAATTCCAGCATCTGATTTTGAATCAAAAGCAGATAAATAATTTTTGCCATTATTATGCACAAAGCATTTGCAACCAAACACATTAAAATACGATACATTATGCTTTCTCCCTTTCCATATCTCATATGGGGTCTGATTGTGCCTCTTGTTGATCATAGTTTTGTTTTGTGTGAAACGCGCTGTATTGATTGCTTCTGCCTGGAAGACCTGAGAGATGTCTGCATCTGCTAGCATTATTCTAGCAGCTTTTTAAGAGTTCTATTTCTCCTCTAAGCTACTCCATTTTTTTGAGGCGTTCTGGCAGATGAATATTCATGATGAATAACCTGTTCATCCAAATATAACTTAAGAATCATGTTAGTAAACTCAGTGCCCCAATCACTTCTAATTTTGATGCCAGAAACTGATTTTTCATTTTGAATCTTTTTCAAAAGCTTGATCAGGAGGCTACTGGTTTGATATTTTCTAGCAAGAAATATTACCCACGTAAACCTTGAAAAGTCATGAACAACAACAAGAGTATACTTTATTCCCCCTAAGCTCGTGATAGGGATTGGACCAAACAAGTCAATATGCAATAATTCCACACACCTTGATGTTAATTTACTACCTTTATTCTTGAAGCTCTATCTTACTTGTTTGCCAAGTTGACATGCAGAACTTACATGATTCTTAATGAAATTAATATCAGGTAAACCATCAATTGTGTTCTGCTTCTTGAGATTATTGATTGACTTGAAGTTCAGGTGATTCAATTTCTTGTGCTAGAGCCAATGTTTATCATAAAGAGAGGCAACTAAACATGTAGGAACATTAACATGACCTATGTTCCATGATACTTTGTATGTGCTTTCTTCTCTTTTTCGAGTTAGGACTATAGATTCATTGGCATCTTTAACTGTGCAGGTGTGCTTCTGAAAAGCTACTGAGTAACCATTATCGCATAGTTGACTAATACTGATTAAATTGTAACATATATTTTCAACTAAAAGCACGTTATCTATAGTAATATTACCATGGACAATCTTACCCTTACCCACGATTTTACCTTTTTAATTGTCCCCAAAAGTTATCTTTGGTCCACTACAACTCATTACTTCTCAAAGTAGACTATTTTTTCCAGTCATATGTCTGGAACATCCACTGTCCAGATACCATGTGGAGCTGCTTATCTTGGTTTTTTTTCTCTTGTTCCTGAAAGCACAAGTTTTAGTAACTGGTACCCAATCTATATGGGTCCAAGCCTTATTATTCCTTTAGGAACCCACATTTGTAAAATTCTAGGTGACCTTGTACTTCAGGTATCCACAGAGGTGTGTGCAACATAAGGTCTGATATTTCTAACAGAATGCATGATAGGATGTTGTTCTTCCCTTCTATTTTTGTCGTCTGGTCTGTATATCTTCTGGACAGGTCTAGAATTATAGTGCTAGTAGTTTCTAACCTTCATTGAGGGTTGTCCTCCTGAGTTGAATCCTCTACTGGATCTAGGACTCTGGTGGACTCTTCCCTTAGGTTCAACAAAACCCAGGCCATAATGCTTCCTTCTTTTCGTCTGATTTACAAACCTTTCAACTCGAACAGTTGGTACTACTGGTTCATATGCCACACTAGATTTAACAAAATGAATGTATTTCCCTTTTCTTGTATCCAGTTTTGGCTTAGTACTTTTTTCAGAAGTTCTTTCATTATTACTTAATCCAAGACCACTCCTGTCTCCAGATTTCTTCTGTAATTCTTGCATCTTCTCTAGTGAAACATAAGACTTATTTCATTCATTTATCAGAACCGATGGCTTCTGATTCTCAGACCTCATTGTCTGGAAATCTGTATTTACTTTGTCATTCTTAGTTTTCAACTTACTTATCTCAAATTTTAGATCACTATAGCTGTTTTCTTGCAAGCCAGTAAACTTATGATTTGATCTCTAAAGTTTTGATTTTCAGTTTTAACTTCCTCGAATGATTGAGAAAGTCTTGAGTACTCTTCTACCATGTCATGCACTGCTTTAACCAAATCAGTTCGTGTAAATTCATTAGAGTCAAAGTAAAATACCTCTCCAGATGTTGAGGTTGATTTAGTGTCTGCCGTGAGACATTTGATCTTTTGTGCATCGTTATCACTGGAATGACTTTCTGAGTCAGAAGAATCAGAACGAGAATCCGCCCATTTTGATTTGCTTTCTTCAGCAATAATCGCTTTGCGGTCTCTTCTGGATTTCTTTTCATTCCTATTGTATTCCTTTTTCTTCTGATAAAGTTCCGGTTAGGACCTTGGTAAGCTCGGTGATTTCTTCACGAATCTGGAAAATTTCTTAACAAATACGGACATAACATCATTGCTGATCTGTTCAGCAGTCTTTTCAGACGTTCTTTCAATGGCAGTAGCAGGTGATGCACTTGGAGCAACTGCAGTAGTAGTAGTATCAGTAAGAACCTTGGTAGGTGGATTCGATGAGGGCTCTTCTCCACTTCTCACTCACGGTTCGAACTTATAGGCTTTTAAGTCTGCAAACAATTCGTGTAGTTCTAACTTGTTCAGATCTTTAGATACTCTCATAGCCATAGTTTTTAAGTCTCATTCCCTAGGTAAAGCTCTCATTATTTTGAGTGATACTTCTCTGTCGCCATATTGCTTTCCCAGAGTTGCTAGCTCATTTACCAAGCTGCTGAAACATTCATCAAACTCGCTCAGAGTTTCTCCAGCTTTCATTTTGAGATTTTCAAATTTCTGCATTGCTACAGATAACTTGTTCTCCTTCGTCTGTTCATCTCCTTCACAGATTTGGATGAGTTTTTCCCAAATTTCTTTTGCAGTAGGACACATGATCTTACCGAAGGTATTTTTGTCGAGTGTTTTGTAGAAAATGTCTTTCGCAACATTGTCAAGATTAGCTTTCTTTTTGTCCTCACTTTTCCATTACCCTCTGTGCTTCTCAACCATCTGTGGTGCCCCCTCAGTAACAACAATAGCTGTATTTGGATTTAAAATTTTCAGGGGACCATTTGTGATGACAAACCACATGTCATCATCTTGGGCTGCAAGATGGGCTTGCATCCGGATCTTCCAGTCATCGAAATCTTCTTTTTAGAAAAAGGGTACTTTGCTGAAGTGTGCCATATATGTTGTAAATTTTTGGAACAAGAAAAATCTGCTCTGATACCACTTGTTGGGGATGGATATAGAGTTTAGAGGGGGGTGAATAAACTCGTTCCTTTGTTGGACGTTTTTTTTCAAAGGGTGCTAGAATCCTGTTAGAGATTATAGCTTATCTTGTTCGAATGTATAACCAGCAGATCACAATAATAAGTGCGGAAACGATCTGATGGTATGGTGTGAAAACAAAAAAACATTAGGCAGTAGAACCGTGGTTGTTTCTGGAAGTTCGAAGATAAAATCTTCGACACCTCCCCTTCTTCTGTTTCAAGAAGGTATCACTAAAAGACTTTGGTTATTACAGTACAACACTTTTACACACCCACTTCAGTAGGGCATATCCTTCGCTTACTGAAACTCTTAGTTTATGAACACGATGTAAATCAATATAAAAAATTCTGGAAAAGACTCTTTTCCAGGCTACAGACTATTCTCAACAAGTTGTAGTAAAATGTATAGCTTGTGAAGAGGTGAAGAAACAACATCACAAAATGATGTTAAAAGATCAGATATCTATTATAAAGCGTGTGTTGCTTTTCTGTATGTTGAGCTTGAAGATAAGTAGTAGTTGATGATATCTCAAACTAGAGTTGGAATAATCGTTGTGTTGATAATGATAATAATGTTGTTTTCTATAAAGGATTTGACCTTTATATATAGAAAGCTTTGAATCCAACGTCTATAATCAAAAACAGCTTCTGAGACTCCTGAGTAAAATCAGCTTCATCACCTAAAAAGGGTCCTGCAGAAAGATTCAGAGTAATCAGTCTTTTTTCATACTAAAACTAGTAAGGAGCGTTAAATGTCTTTGTACAGTATTAATGGTGCAATAAATGCTAGTACTAGGTAAATTAACGGTAACATTTAAGACTGTAACGATCAAGTAAAAGACGTCAAGTTATGATAAGTTATGCTTCTGCTTTTCCAAATTCTGATTCTGCTCTTATAAGTCGAGTTCTGCTTCTGCTTTTTATAAGCCGAGTTTTGCTTCTGTCAATTTATATTGTCCTTTGATTTACATATTACAGCCTACTGGTTTTGATTCTCATAACCACAATTAAATTAATTCTAACAAGTTAGTTGCGGGAAAGTAAAAGTTCGTTGCAATAAGATAAATGTTAGTTGCAATAAAGTAAATGTTTGTGTTGTTCATTTTCATTACCGCAAGTATACGGTGTCAAGTTTTAGTACTGGTTTGAGTACAACCATCGATCCCACGAGGAGTAATAAACCATCTCATTGATTTTTCTAAATAAATTTGAACTATGTCAATTAAAACTGTATATTAATTACCATAATTGACATAGTTCAACTTTATTTATAAAAATCAATGAGATGGTTTATAATCAATTCAAATAAAATATCGAATTATGTAAATCTTAAATACACAGTCGAGAATTAGTGAGTAAAGCAATCTAGATATATGATTTCGTCGAGTCTCTCCTATGCTAAATTAAAATTGACTAACATATTATTAATTTGCACCATGTTCATTAACCAAGAACTCACAATAATTTATATTCCATTTTTCAAGTGATAAATAGAACTGTATTACCTATTACTGATTTCAATATTTCACGTAAAACATAATAAATGCAACCAAGGTTCTTTTTATAGATTCACATGAGGTATACGTCTTTTGCACGTTATAAACATTTGACGATGCGATTTCTTCTGTCCTAATTTCGATCACCTCTCTTGAGTGTTACATCTCAATTATTAGATCAGTCGAATTATGTCCAGTAATTCAAAAGAATTAAAGACAAGAAATCACAAATAAACACGATGAATTAATACAATGAAAATTCAAAATTTCAATAACATAGGTTCGACCACGACTACATCAATATCTAGAAAATAATATTAGTTCATGCTCGAATTTAAATCAGTACAAAACCTGTTTGTAATCATTAAAAACGTAAAAGTAAAGAACCGAATTAGAAACATGTTGAAGATAGATGAAAGTGTGCCTCCGTGTCTGAATTCAGCGTCTTTATACTCCGTTCTCTGGGCTCCGTCGTTGGCTCTCGCTTTTGAGTCTCTTCTCTTCACTTATGTCGGCTGTGTCACAATTTTCTGAACCCCCTTCTAAGCCCACGTCGTAACTTATTTAATTCTGAAGTTAGCGTCATGCGCATATGCGCGACCTAGACCGGCGCATATGCACGCCTCTTTCTGTGCTGAGTTTCTTCGCTCGCGCATATGCGCGCTCTTGCTCCGCGCACATGCGCAGAGCCTTCTGTTTCCTTCGCTGGAGTTCCTTGGCTCGCGCATATACGTGCCCATGTCGGCGCATATGCGCGAGTTTTTCTGTATTTTCCCTTTCTTCGATGCATCACTCGCGCATATGCGCACTTCTTACTCGTGCATATGCACGAGTCTCACTGCCTTCAGAGTCGGACTTCGTGCATGTTTTTTTTCTTCTAAGCGCCATTTTCATTCCCTTCGTGCCCCATATAGCAGCCTTACCTAGGTTCCTGCAATCACACCAAAAAACAACAAAAGCGTATAATTCGGCACAAAAAGACTAACAATCTATATGAATTATAAGGATAATTTAAGTGCACAAAATGCACTTATCAAATCCCCCCAAATTTGAACTTTTGCTAGTCCCGAGCAAAATAAAATAGTAAAAAAAAACATTAGCTAGACTAAACTTAACACATCCTAAAGAAAGAATCTGAACGAACAAGAATTGTGGAATAAAAGGATAACCACTAGCCTCAGATATTACAGTCCCCATCATATTGAATCAAACACCTGCCACATTACTCACAGTTCACGTGCTTGTGTGTTTTGCTATTCTCGTTTACCCAATCCAAATGCCACGATAAGTTCATAACTTGTTATCTCAAAAAAATTACGGACTCCTCGACACACATGTAATTAGCAAAACCATTGAGGCACACATTTACCTTCACAAATCAACATGACTTATAGGGTAACATTTGGCTAAACAAAATGGAAATTTGAAGACAATAATTAACGAAACAAAGTCCAATATAATGAGATGCGCACATGTACACAATCAAATTCTATGTCTATCGAAGGCATTTTTCAAGTGTCCATAGGCTTAACTTTGGCAACTCTTCTCCACTAGTATATTGGGTACGTGTGACTCGGTTATTAGGTCTTTTAAGCTTATAACGTTAGGCTATGGCTATTGGCTACAAATGAAGATAGGAAATCAGAAGTGAGAGAAACAAACCAATTTATTTTTCAACATGTTTCTCCTTGTTCCTCTTGTTTCACTTCCACTTGCCTTGCCACAACATATTCATCATTTTTGTCCTCTTTTTCACATCAATACGTCATACTCTTTTATTCTTTATTCAACTTTTTCCTTCTCCCTTTTCTCAACATCTTTTTTTTTCCGATGATACTCTTATGCGCGCACAAAGGAGAAGAACTTTTGTAGAGATACACAGGTTCTTTTTCTCTCAGTTTTCAGTACGTACTAGTGTATATGCTCAAACGTTGGTAGTTGACGTAGGTTATATTCTTGTAATTAACCATTTCTAATAATCAATAAAAGTTTATTAATTATTTTCTCATTTCTCACCACTTACTCACAAAAGATGTGTGAGTATATATTTTTACAAAAAGAATTCTTTCAATAATACATGTTAACAACCATTCAAACCATATCTTTTAACTATATTCTAATAAAAAATTTATAAATTATTTTATTTGAAAACACACAAAATTATATATATAAATAAATAAACATATCTGTTATACATTTTATATTATTTGATCATATAAATATATTTTATATTATTTGATCATATATATATATATATATATATCAAATAATATAAAATGTATAACATATATGTTTATTTATTTATATATATAATTGTGTGTGTTTTCAAATAAAATAATTTCTAAAATTTATATTAGAATATAGTTAAGAGAAGAAGAAGAGGAGATTATTCTTACCTAAAGAAAAATATTAAAACATACCGTTGAATCACAAGTTTAGCATCACATGATTTTTCTTTTCTTACTCTTGTATGTTGGACAATTAAGTTCATGAGTATCTTCCGCTTGGTTTTTAACCAAACTCGATTTAATTCATCGGTGTTCAATATTTCAAGAACCGTGCTATTGTAGCTCAACGATTTCCCCCTAGTCGATCCTAACATTATGAATTGAATGATGCTTAAAAGTGTTTCGAAAACGTTCATTTGCGTTCAAAACGCTCGAATATTCAATCTTCGGCGAGGTTGCGAAGATGAACGACCAGACGACGAAGAACCCTAGATTTTTTTCCCAAATGTGTGTTGCTTGAGCATTATTCTTGTTGATCGTACCATTCGTTTGGCTCCATTTGCCTAGTTGATATTGAGCCATGTTAATGTATTTCACATTTCATCTACATATATATGATGAATGTGATAATTTATATGAGAATCGATTTGAATTATGTTAGTTTCTGACAAAATTACGTTTGGTGTCTGTTGTTTTTGTGCCCTGCAGGAGATAAACCACTATTGGATTATTGATGATGATTAGGGACAATTTTGATGTCAAACGGTTGATAGACTAGAGCCGCAGTACCAAGGAACCAGCGCCGCAATACTTAGACTTCACAATAGGAAAAGAAGCGCCTAGGCGCCCATATATCAGCGCCTCAGCGCTCCTGTGTTCGAGAGATAGGTGCCACAGCGCCACGACACCTACACTACCAAACAACAGGCACTGCAGCGCCACAACGAGAATCAAACAAATGGGCTTCAAACTACGGCCCGTACGAAGATAAAAGAAGTAATAGGGTTGCAGATGAAGGAAAACTGTTTTGGAGAGGAATTCCGCAAGAGAAACATTCGAACACGTGGGAGACGATCTGGAGCACAAAGATTGATCAAGAAGACGAAGAATGACGACCCTTGGGAAAGAGACGCCACTTCTGATTTGTCATATAATCTTTCGCCCATTTTATTTCTTGTGTTGTGATGTCTAGACTTTCAAACATGTTCTGTTTTGTTTATCTTTCGTTATGAACTAAATTTTCCACTCTAGATGATGATGTAGTTTATGGATACGATGATTTGACGTGGTTGTTTATATGATTGAATTCCTTTTTGGGTTTAATTGTGTTTCTTTGTTTTTATTCTACTGCAATTTATTGGCCATAAATTATTTGTTGTCTGATTGATTCTACAACTCCGAAGAGAGACTAGGATTATAGATCATTAGAGACACATAGTTGAATATTTATATCGTTCGGAAGGCGTATAACTTTTGCAAGGTCTAGGTAAGAACCTTGTTTGCATTTATCATTTAAAATTAGATTCTTATTAGAAATGTTTGGATCGATGTTTGAATGATACAATTTATTTGTCATTTGGGAAAGAGGGAATGAAATAATTAAGTGCACTTGGCCATTAAATTATTGGAATTCATGAATATAAATTCAATCGGGAATAATTATCATGGAAATTTAGTGAAATCACTCTTCTAGATATTTTCTCTCATTGTTATTTTCTCGATTCCGTGATTAGATTAATATTTATTTGCAATTATTCATTTTCAGCAAACCAAACCTTTTATTGATTTTTCTAGATAAAGTCGTGACTATTTTAATTATAAGCTGTTATTAATTAAATTATAATTCACCCAAGTGTAGGTTGTCTGCAAAAAATATATTTCGTAAGTACGAGATCGATCCATAGAGAGATTATTTAAGTTTAAATTTATTAATTTATAAATTACCAAATGCAAGAATGAAGTTTACAAATTATAAATTTTGTCAAGGCTCAAGGATTTATTCTTGGTTTATGTAATATTGTTTAACTAAAAGTAAAACAAAGGAAACCACCATAATTAATTGTTCCATGAAAAAAAAATTAAATATTTAAACATATACATAATATAATATAGTTCCCACTACAAAAAATACCGAATTAACCAATATTTTATATATGGTACCTATGATTATATATATAACTGTATAAATATAAAAATTACATAAAATAAATGTTAAATTAAATTATTATATTTCATTTAGAACAACCGACAGAGCAACACTATTGCCTAAATAAAATATATGATTTAATAAGTTAGTTGCGGTAAAATAAAAGTTAGTTGCGAAAAATAAAAGTTATGTTGGGGATCAATATAGAGTTTGGGGGGGGGAGCGAATAAACTCGTTCCTTTGTTGGACGTTTTTTTTTTAAAATGGTGCTTGTTAGAGATTATAGCTTATCTTGTTCGAATGTATAACCAGCAGATCACAATAATAAGTGCGAAAACGATCAGATAGTATGGGGAAAAAACAATAGCGAAACAATGAAACAGTAGGCAGTAGAACAGTGGTTGTTTCTGGAAGTTCGAAGTTAAAATATTCTACGTCTCTCCTTCTTTTGTTTCCAGAAGGTATCACTAAAAGACTTTGGTTATTACAGTACGACACTTGTACACACCCACTTCAGTAGGGCTTATCCTTCGCCTACTAGAACTCTTAGTTTCTCAACATGATGTAAATGAATATAACAAAGTTCTGGAAAAGACTCTTTTGCAGATTACAGGCTCTTCTCAACAAGTTGTAGTAAAATGTATAACTTGTGAAGAGGTGAATAAACAACAACACAAAATGATCTTAAAAGATCAGATATCTATTATAAAGTGTGTGTTGCTTTTCTGTATGTTGAGTTTGAAGATAAGTAGTAGTTGATGATAGCTCAAACTAGCGTTGGAATAATCGTTGTGTTGATAATGATAATAATGTTTTTTTCTATAAAGGATTTGACCTTTATATATAGAAAGCTTTGATCCAACGTCTATAATAAAAAACAGCTTCTGAGACTCCTGAGTAAAATCAGCTTCATCACCTAAAAAGGGTCCTGCAGAAAGATTCAGAGTAATCAGTCTTGTTTCATACTAAAACTAGTAAGGAGCGTTAAATGTCTTTGTACAGTATTAGTGGTGCAATAAATGCTAGTACTAGGTAAAGTAACGGTAACATTTAAGACTACAACGATCAAGCAAAAGACATCAAGTTCGGATAAGTTATGCTTCTGCTTTTTTAAATTCTGATTCCACTCTTATAATTCGAATTTTGCTTCTATCAATTTATATTGTCTTCTGATTTAGCTATTACGGCCTACTGGTTTCGATTCTCATCACCAAAATTAAATTAAGTCTAACAATTTCTCCCTTTGTGGTGATGCCAAAACATAGATGTTATTAAATATGAAGAACAAAAATTATAACAACAATCATATAGCAATCAATAACAAAATAATCGATAAGTAAATAAGTAGTAAAACAGAGTTCAAAAGGGTTTAATCATCAGTGTCGATGTCTCTGAACATTGTTTCCTCATACTGAGGATCTTGATTTCTGAAGGAGGATTCTGCATGATGTCCTCCAGTTCTGCCTTCTTCATTCCTCCCTCTGCTTCCCCCTTTTTGGCATCACTATCCTGAATTCGAGAAAGTAAATAATTCATCCGGCCAGTAAGAGAAATAATGCCATGATTCAGCATCTCCAGAACAGGTGCCTGATTCGAGACTCGTTCATTAAGATCATGAATAGAGTGAGATTGGGACTCAATCTTAGCATCAATGGTTTCAAGCCTCGAATCCATAGCTTCAACTTTGGTGGAGACTGAGCGAATAGTTTAATCATGATCAGAGACATTCTTAATGACATCAACTTGTCCAATCAAATGTTCCCCTGACTTGAGAGAACAGTCTGTAAAAAAAATACTGGTTTCAACATGTAATTTGGCCAATGATTCTACCGTGCAAGTGACCTCTTTGGAGATGCGGTCACAGAAGAATTTGTGGCACTAACCTCACCAGCATGTTCGAAGGACAACTGTTTAACAATCCCTGACAGATTGTACAGATTTCTTTGGAGAATGTCTATCTAATCTCCGCAAGATAAGCGATGAGAGCAGGAGAATCAGCAGTAGGGACAATCAAAAAGTAGAGGCATCTTCTGGTGGAGGAGTAGTTGGTTCTGCAGAATTTCTTTCAGCAGTAGTACGTAGTTCAGGGGCTGCACTCTCTTCTGGTTGGGCAGCTTCAGAGGCTTCAAGTGTCTCAACTGCTGGAATAGATTCAGATTGATTATTCAATAGAGCTTCCATTTCTGCTTGATGTTCAGAAAAAAATATCTCCAGATTTGGCAGTGATTGGGTTGGAGCAGCATCTGAATGTTCCATCGGTTGATCCATTGGTTGAGCTTCTGAAATTACCACGTCAGCAACCTGAGGTGCTTTTGGTGCAGCAGCAGAGAGGACAATTGATTAAATAAATTCATCAACTGACGTTCAAAATCCTGTTCTTGAGCAAGAAGTTGCTCTTCAACAATTTCAGTTGGTCAGTAAAAAGTTGAATCACATTATGATTCTGAGCAGCAGTAGGAATCATAAAGTCAAAATTAGACTTAAGAGTCTTTAAAACAGATTTCAGCTTCTGGCATTTCAGCTGCTCAAGGATGTAGCTTCTTCTGTTCATCGCCTCAATCAAATTGTTGGTCTTAGCAGAATCAAAGACCTTCTTTTCATTCTTCACCATTTTTGCGTAGGCACCTGGTGCTCTTAGATATGTGATTGGGTGTAAAACTCTAACCTTAAGCCAATCATCAAAGAAAATCATGTCTTCACGGGCAGATTTTTCAATCTCTTCCACATGAAGATCAATAGCAGTTTTAACGGATGACTTGGCGCCATGAACTTGCGGTTCTTCAACATGTTTTCCCTTGCCTTTATCTGATGATGATGCAAGCAGCACAGATCTAAAGGCATAAGACCCTGTAGTAGTTTCTCTAATAACGACTCCATACAAGGGTCTCAAAGTCGGAACAGAAGTTGAGGTGGTTGTAGTAAATATGGCTCCTGGTTTTGAGACGGGGATAGATTCTGGTTTAGATGAGGTAGATTCTGTATGCACTTGTCTCAGAGGGACACTGTTTAAATCAGAAACAACTGTTGTTTTCTTGAGACGGAGAGTTGTGTGGGCTTTCTTTTTGCTTGGGATGGCTGGGAGTGAGGCTTTGGTTGGTGCAGCAGATTCCTCAGATACTGTTTTATCTTCAGTAGAGACAACAACTCTTTTCCTCTTGATTTTCTTTTGAGGTCCTTGAGCCTCAGTCTGAGTGTCGCCGATTTCCTTTTTCCGGGCAACAAATTCAGCCACAGTTGGCTTAGGACTTAGAGCACGTACACTATCAGCATCGACCATTGTGACATAAGAAACATCCTGTTCAGAAGTAAATAGAAAACCAGCATCCTTCAACATCATGCTGATCTGAACAGCAAAACCAGTACCCTTCCTCATAATCATATCCTTCATGATTATGAACCAAAATCGACTCCAGTCCACTTTAATTTCAGTAGTGATAGCTATCATCACTTGAACTTCTTTGGTCAGCTTATCAAACGTACCAGCTTTGACCAGAAGCGCCTTTGCCACAATATCGGCAAGTACTTGGTACTCCATATTCAGGAGCTTCTTGAAGCAAGAGGGAGAGAGTTCCTCTCCAGAAGCTGAGAATGTGGTAAGGGCAGTGGACATCTCCTCTTTAAAAATAATTGAAAAAACAGAAGTACCTGAGAACGGAAGAAAGAAAGTCGATCCCAATAGTGCAACATCATGGTAATAAATGCATCTCCCTGGGAGTAAATGATTTCCCGTCCTCAATGGTCGCTTTAGCAAAGAATTCCAGGAGGGTTGTCTTGTAGATGATTGCAGGAACTTCCAGAAATCTCCTAAGACCAGATTTTTCGATGGCCTTGAAAATCTTAACAAGATTCTCATCCTTGATGGTCAAAACTGATGCAAAGTTAACTTGATAAGTATTGATAGTATAAACTACAGACATTTCTGCAAATAAGATGGATTCGAAGTGGATTCTGTAGTAGAGATGAATGCAAGAGATATCAGTAGCTAGTATGCAATAGTCTGAAATCTTAAAAGTGAAATGAGATAGAAGAACGGTTAATATTTAAAATGTACAGCCGTCAATAAAAACATAAGTACACGTGTCAATATGTCTTTGGTTTAGATATTGAAAAGTTAAAAGATGAGTGTCAGGTACGCCAAACTTTTAAAATACAATAAAAGAGGCAGGCTGTCCAAGCGGTTACTAAATGAAACCAGAAGAAGATTTGTCGTCTTATGATAATATGTATTGGAATTCATAAAGTACTGAAATATATCCAGTACTTTTAAAAAGACCAATAGACAAAATGTTTTATCGAAAAGAAAAATCTCCTTCTACTTAAGACATGAGACGGAAATATCAGTCAGAATAAAATTATTCCCCCTGAATAAATGCAAATAATAAATAAATATTTAAAGCGAAGATTGGAGATCCGAAGGAAAGACAGATGACTCTTGATATACGTGCATGAGAAGAACAATCAAGTGACTCTTTAGCTTCCCAGAGGCTCAATATAAATACCTGCAAACACACAAACTAATTCATTTACACATTTATCAGATCAAATCAAATCAAATGGATATGGCAAGCATTATCTCGCAGTCTTCTCCAGAGTCGGATTCAGTAGAGGAGCTCCAGAGGCAATTTCCGACGTCTCGTAAGAAGATGTTTGAAGACATCATTCTCCCAGAGATGAAGACTTGGAAGAAATTCCTCGACCTGTAATCTGAGATTATTCAATATTATAGAAGGACTAAGCTATGGAATCATACTTTTCACAAACCACGATCATGCAAAGAGAGGGGATGATTCCAGTAGCTTCTAGTTTGAGTTTCCTCTGAAAGTCTCAGTACTATTGATATCAACAATTGTAATAGCTTAGACAATGTAACACATCTGGTTTTATGAATGAAATATTCCATTTTGTCATATCTCTTGTTTATCTACTACTTTTACTAAACACAAAATAAACAGAAGATAGTAATCAGTAGTTACGATAAACCAATTAAACTGAGAACATTACGAAACTAAGAAAACTTATTCTCAGGCAGAGGCTTTATAAAGATATCTGCTGCTAGGGACATATTCCAGACGAATGTCCTTCTTCTGCACATGATATCTAATAAAATGATGTCAGATGTCAATGTGTTTCGTTCTGTAATGAAGTACTGGATTGAGTGTAATTACTATAGCACTGGTATTATCACAGAATATAGGTGATTCAGAGGCTTGAACTCCATAATCCTTAAGTTGTTGTTGCATCCAAAGCAATTGAGTGCAGCAACTTCCAGCAGCAAGGTATTCTGCTTCAGCAGTAGACGTGGCTATGGAAGTCTGCTTTTTACTAAACCAGGAGATCAACCAATCAACAAGAAATTAACAAAAATCACTGGTGCTTTTTCTATCAAGTTTCAACCTGCATAGTCATCATCTGAATATCCAATAAGATTGAAACAAGAATCATTGGGATACCATAGGCCGACATTTTGAGTACCCTTTAAGTATTTAAGAAATAAGTTTAGCAGCAGTATAATGTGATTGCTTAGGGTTAGATTGAAATCTTGCACAAATACAAACAACAAACATAATATCAGGTCTGTTGGCAGTAAGATATAACAATGAACCAATCAGAAAACGATACCGAGTTACCTTGTAGAGCCAAAATCAGTACACGTAAATCTCATGCATTTATTTAATTGTTAAATCTTTTATTTAAGTTTAAAATGATTTTAGTGGTCATGATTTATTTAAATTGCATTATTTTAATGTTTATGTGATGCACATTAAATTATGTTTCGAGTTTCATGTTTCAGGCGATTATTCGATGCGGGATCGATGAAAAGAGACCTGTGACGATTTTCACAATTTTAGAATGTGGTATTTTATTTTAAGTTAAGGATGGGGTATTTTAAATAATTTATTTAGTTGTAGCATTTTAAAAGTCTAATTTGATTATTAGGTGATTCTGAAATTTCAGAATTTTAAAAGGTGTACCTATTGTGTATTTTATTTCAATTTTTAAGATGCTAGTATTTTGTGAGGAGTTAGTATTTTAGTTAGTGTTTAATTAACTTTTAATTAGGGCTTAATTTTTAATTAAGCAATATTTTGATCCCCTAATTTGACTAAACACACACAGACACATACACGTTTTAAGACACACAACAAGCATATACACAAATATATCAATTCAGATTTTCATATTTTTGAAAGAAGAAAACTGGGGTTCCTTGAAGCAAGAACAACTGCCCCTCTCCTTTTATTCTCCAGCAATTTTTGTGAGTTTTTTTGCAAGAAAATAGTTCCACGTTTGTCCCGGATCAGGCCTCGCTCCATTCCCGCTTCGGTATCGCCGTATCGTGAGTTTTTCATATCAAAAGGCGTGTATATTCTATTTTTCCTATGTCGATATCGTCGTATTATGCGCTGTGTTGTTTATTATGCGTAAAAATCCATGTGTGATGTGCAACGTTTGAGCAGAAAATTGTTGGATCAATTTTTGAAACGTTTTTAGATCTAAAACTCATAGTTTGCTGTCATTTGAATTACTGCGATTTTTCGGTCAAGTTTCTGGGAAAAATTTCAACATAGAAGCGTAGAAATTTTTGATACCTTCGATTTAACAGTAAATTCGAAATATTTGGATAAGAAATGAGTGAGTTATGATCGTTTTTGTGGTACTGCTCAAACTGCGACTTTTATGAAAATGTGTTCTAGACATGTTCTTGAGGTTATTTGTTGCAGGCTTCGTTGGGCATCTCCGGGCTTGTGCTACTGCATTTAGATATGTTATGGGATATATTTAGGTGTTATTTGGTGTTTCGTTTGGGTCGGGATTGGCTTGGAATGTAATAAAAATCGTAGGAAGCGAAACAATATCGAATTACGGGTTATTGTTATATGAAGTTGCTTGTCGATGCTTGGGGACATTCGGGGTTGTTTTTACGGGTTTGAATCAATGTAACAGCATCCTAAGATGAGTCCCGAGGCGTTGTTTCATGGTCCTTAGGCTTGAATTGTAAGAGTGATTGAATAAGTAGCAAATTTTCGTGGGTTTCCATGTCCAGAGGATACCCAGACCCCTTCCCGCACATAGTCTGTGTCTTTTTTCCTTTCAAAATTTGAAATTTCAGTGCCTACCCGGACCCCTACACGGGGTCCGTGTACCCCATTTTAAAAAATAAAAAATAAAAAAATAAACTTTTTTTTAAATATGAATATAAAGTATATGATTTGTTGTGTGGGTATTAATATAAACTATAGGATTTTTTTTGGGGTTCTATGCCATGGTTTAGTACGATGATTAAACGAGGTCAAGTTCCGAGTGATTTTGAATGTCATAATCTATTTATTTACTTCGGTGGCGAGCCCGAATACCTACCTCTAAGCTATGAAAGATAAGTGTTTGAACTCATGTTAGTATGTGCAGCAATGGCCCCAAGCGAGATCCAATGAATCCCTCAATGCCAAGTAAGTATGTTCGACGTTCAAAGAAAATACTTTCAAGTTTTTGAAGTATGCTAAATGTCTTGTGACAAATTTATGTATGGGATTGTAAAGCGGTAAAGCTTGACCATGGATCAATCCACCATGTTAAAGCATGAACGGGTTTAGATCAGTATTGAAAAGCGGTAAAGCATGACCAGGGACCAAACCATCCGTTAAAGCATGAACGGGGATCTCATGTATGTGGCAGTGGATCTTCCTTCTCAGCCCAGTACTGTGGTTTAGTCTGATCAGACGTATTTATGTATGGGTCACTTGCTTTGAAACATGCCTCTACGCAAAAATTATGAAGTTATGTATGTTCAAGTATGTACAAGTTTGCAAGCATGTTTGAGAAAAATTTCACGTTATGGCACGTCTATGTATGTACGTAAGTTCAAATAAGCAAGTTCAAATTTCACTATGTACGTCCTATTTTAAAGTTGCATGTGATTTTATTACGTATTACTTGATACCTCCAGTTTATACATGTTGAGTCTTTAGACTCACTAGACTTGGTCGATGCAGGTGAGGATGCATTTGAGGAGACGAGGGGTGAGGACCAGTGAGCTGGCTTGGATTGAGCCGGAGGCTAAACCCGAGGACCGCCACGTTTTTAAGAATTTATGAAAGTTTCAAAAACTCTGATTTCATGTTTTTTTACGATGTTCTAAAATAAGTATTTTCGTTAGCAAAATTTCTATGGTGATCTTTTATTGCTAATACTTTTAGATGGTTGGCAAACTTCAGTGTGATTGGTTTTTTGCAAATGTTTTTAGACGAACGAGACATTTTAATGAAAATTTTAAAGTTTATTTTATATTTAAGAAAATTTTTATTTTTCCGCAAATTTCAAGTAGTTCAAAATACTGTACGTTACAGTTGATATCAGAGCGGTGTTCTTGTATAGGGTTGGTTATGCCTACTGCCAGTTGCAAGAAGCTCACGAAGTCACACCTTAAGTCTGTAAGCTTAAGGTTTTAAATTATTTCATGTAGTAAGCATAAAGTCATGATTTCAGCATATTCATATTTAAATTCAAATTACGTGCATCTTATGTTCTGATATTATGTTCATGCATGTTGGGTTTGCGTGTGGGGTAAATGTTGGAACAGTATACGTCCCAGACATATGATTGTGCATGAAGCAGACGATGAGAATAGGGAAGCTCAGGGTGGGGAGAAGGTCACTCCTCATCGTCCATCCCCAGATATGCAGGGTTAGGTGATTGCAGGAATGACCCAGTTCTTTGCACAGTTTGCGGGGAACCAGACTGTAGTAGATACAGGGACGATGCCCAGACCTGAGGTAGTTTACGAGAGGTTTAGGAGGATGGATCCGAAGGAGTTCTCGGGGACTACTTATCCGATGACAGCGGAAGGATGGATTAAGTCCATCGAGGTAATCTATGCGTTTATGAAGCTGCAGGATGTAGACAGATTTAGATATGCCACCTTTTTGTTGACTGGAGACGCCGGGCTTTGGTGGGAAAGCAAGTCAGTGTCAGTGAACTTACAAACACTAACGTGGAATGGGTTCAAGAAGGTTTTCTACTCCAAGTACTTCACTGAAGAAGTATGCTCCTACTTAACCAGGGAGTTCATTTCGTTGCGACATGGAGACAACAGCGTGGCAGACTTCGTCAGGAAGTTTGAGAGGGGGTGTCACTTTGTGTCCCTAATTGCTAATGATACCCGGGAGAATCAGAGGAATTTTATGGATGGTTTGCGGCCTATCTTACACCGTGATATCAGGGTTTCTGGTCCTACAACTTATACAGTTGCCGGGTCGAGAGCTTTGGCGGCAAGGCAAGACAAAAGGGACATTGAGGTCGATAGGCATGGAAAGGGGCTCTATGAGACACCTTGTTTTGAGGAATCTTTGTAAGTCATTAAGAAACTTAAGATTAAGTGGATATGAGTACTGGAATCAGGTTATCTAAGAATACTTGGGTTGTGCAAATTTTAATTTCAAGTTTATGGAATATGTGATCATACAGGGATATTGGATGAAATAAAAACAAAAGGGAATTAGTTGTATTCAACATAGGTTACCAATGGTTGAATATTAAGATTTTTATCGAGTAAGAAATCTAAAAATCTTTATATGAGGATTCTAGAATTATGTGGGTTATAAGTGAAGTTGATTTATTAGAATTAGTGCATCATTAACAGGGGGAAACTTATTAAGCTTTATATGTTAGAATGAATTAAGTATTGAGGATACGTCAAAGTGTGACATTCATTCCAATGAGGAATATCGATATTGTATATTTTGGGGTTTTATGGATTAATGTTACTCGAAATTTAAGATTAGCAACGATCTTTAATTGGGATGTACTTGTAAATAGCTAAGTTACGTAAGTTTGGTGTCGTAAGGTAAAGATTCAATTCAAGAATCGTAGGTCAATATTATTACGGGTTTAAGATAAAGTTTAACTTTTGAGTGTAATACCAAGGATAGAAATTGATCAGTAACTTTTGGTGCTAATATTTCTTAGGTTGAACTGCATAAATGCTAATGTAATAGATCGATGAACATTACGGTTATAGTATAAGGAAATTAAGACACGACAAGTTCGAGCCTCCATTTCTAATATTGGGAATTGTGAAAAAGTAAGAATTCGAGGTCATAGTAAAGTAAAACTAAGACAGCCTTCAGGACTATATATGGGCATTACGAGTTCTTAGTGATGCCATTTGGACCGACAAATTTTCCAACGATTTTATGGACCTCATGAACCGAGTATTTCAGCCCTACCTAGATCAGTTCGTCATAGTGTTCATTGACAACATTCTCATTTACTCGAAGAGCCATGAGGGGCACAGTCAGCACTTGGGTACAGTTTTGTAGTCGCAAGTTATTTGTAAAATTTAGTAAGTGTGAATTCTGGTTGGAGAATGTAGCGTTTTTTAGTCATATAATATCAAACAGTGGTATCGAGGTGGATCTAGCTAAGGTAACAGCAGTTAAGGAGTGGGTTGAACCAAAGAATGCGTCAGAGATCCTCAGTTTCCTAGGCCTAGCAGGCTAATACAGGAAATTTATTCAGGGATTTTCCTCAATAGCAGTACCACTCACTTCATTGACTAAGAAGAATGCTAAATTCATTTGGAGTGGCGAGTGTCAGAAGAGCTTTGAAACTTTGAATCAAGCTCTTATTTCAGCGCCAGGTTTAGCCATACCAGCAGGTCAAGGCAATTTTATGTTGTACACTGATGTTTCTAAGCTCGGGTTAGGCGCAGTGTAGCATGGTCGGGTGATAGCTTATGCCTCCAGACAGTTTAAGGTGCATGGGAAGAACTACCCGACTCATGATCTTGAGTTAGCTGCCGTTGACACTACTTGTACGGCGAGAAATGCTAGATATTTACCGATCACAAGAGTCTCAAGTATTTCTTCACGCAGAAAGAATTGAATATGAGACAAAGACGGTGGTTAGAATCGGTAAAAGACTACTATTGCGAGATTAGCTACCATCCAGGGAAATCTAATGTTGTGGCAGACGCTTTGAGCAGAAAAGTTGCAGTCATATCACAGTTTTTAGTGCAGAGATCTCTTCAGTCAGAGATTCAGTGATTTGGGTTAGGGGTTTATCCTAAGGGCAGAGCTCCTAAGCTGTCTAGTCTGACAGTTCAATCTTCTTTGTTTGACCGAATCCGTAAAGGTCAGCCTTCAGATGAGCAGTTGCAGAAATGGAGAATGAAGGACGAGGCCAAGGGAATGTATTCTACACAGTTTCCAATGGTATTGTGATGTACAGAGGAAGGATATTGGTGCCTAGTGTTGATTCGATCAGAGAGGATATTCTGACAGAGGCACAGGTATCTCCGTATTCCATTCATCCAGGAAGTACTAAGATGTACAAGGATTTGCTGATCCTGTATTGGTGGCCAGGTATGAAGCGAGACATCTGCCGATTTGTGTCTGAATGTCTCTCTTGTCAGCAGGTGAAGACAGAGCATCAGAGGCCAACTAGGATCCTTAAGCCACTCCTTATCCCCGAATGGAAGTGTGAGAACATCACCATGGACTTCGTTGTTGGTTTGCCGAGGTCAGTCAGAGGATCCAATGCTATTTGGGTTATTGTGGATCGACTTACCAAGTCGGCACACTTCTTGCCAATGAAGATGACTTTCTCCACGATGCAGTATGCGGAGCTCTATATCAGGGAGATAGTTTGATTGCACAAGATCCCAGTTTCTATTGCGTCCGACATGGACCCGAGGTTTACATCGTCTTCTTGGAAGAGTTTACATGTAGCCATGGGGACAAAGTTGTTATTCGGTACAGCTTTACACCCTCAGACAGATGGCCGTCTGAGCAAGTAATTCAGATTTTGGAGGATTTGTTGAGAGCCTGTGTGATTGATTTCCATGGGATTGGGAATCGAAGCTACTTCTTGTGGAGTTTACCTACAACAGCAGTTCTCAATCATTTATAGGTATGGCTCCCTATGAGACACTGTATGGAAGGAAATGCAGATCACTGATTCATTGGGATGAACTCGGTGAGTGATCAGAACTTGGTCCAGAGATTTTTCAGCAGACTGCAGATGTGGTGGTCAAGATCCGAGGCAAGATGAAGACCGCCCAGAGTCGTCAAAAAAATGTTATGACAAGAGGAGGAGAGATATAGAGTTTTCGGTAGGTGATCACGTTTTCGAGAAGATAGCACCCACGAAGGGTGTTATGAGATTTGGGAAGAGAGGCAAGCTTAGTCCGAGATTCATTGGACCGTTCGAGATTCTTGACAGAGTTGGGACACTAGCTTATCGTGTAGCCCTACCGCCGAATCTGGCCGGAGTACACAATGTGTTTCACGTCTCGATGCTGAGGAAGTACCTAACGAATTTTTCGCATGTTTTAAGCTATGAGCCATTGCAGCTTGCTCCAGATCTGTCGTATGAGGAAAGACCTGTCCAAATCCTAGACCGACAGGAACAGAGACTTCGGAACAAAGTAACCAAAATGGTCAAAGTCAGGTGGCTAAATCAAGCAGTGGAGGAGGCCACTTGGGAGACATAAGCAGATATGAAAAGTCGCTATCCGGAATTTTTGGTAAGACTTAATTTCGAGTACGAAATTTTTATAAGTGGGGGAGGAACTGTAGAGCCCAAAATCAGTACACGTAAATCACATGCATTTATTTAATTTTTAAATATTTTATTTAAGTTTAAAATGATTTTAGTGGTCATGATTTATTTAAATTGCATTATTTTAATGTTTATATGATGCACGTTAAATTATGTCTCGAGTTTCATGTTTCAGGCGATTATTCGATGCGGGATCGAGGAAAAGAAACCTGTGACGATTCTGGCAATTTTAGAATGTGGTATTTTATTTTAAGTTAAGGATGAGGCATTTTAAATAATTTATTTAGTTGTAGCATTTTTAAAGTCTAATTCTGTTATTAGGTGATTCTAAATTTTCAGAATTTTAAAAGGTGTACCTATTGTGTATTTTATTTCAATTTTTAAGATGCTAGTATTTTGTGAGGAGTTAGTATTTTAGTTAGTGTTTAATTAACTTTTAATTAGGGCTTAATTTTTAACTAAGCAATATTCTGATCCCCTAATTTGACTAAACACACACACACACACCGAGACACACACATACATACACATTTTAACACACACAACACAAACACAAACACACACATATCAATTCAGATTTTCATATTTTTAGAGAAGAAAACTAGGTTTCCTTGAATCAAGAACAGCCGCCCCTCTCCTTTTAATTCTCCAGCAATTTTTCATGAGTTTTGTAGCAAGAAAATAGTGCCATGTTCGTCCCGATCAAGCCTCGCTCCGTTCCCGCTTCGGTATTGCCATATCGTGAGTTTTTCATATCAAAAGGCAATGTATATTCTATTTTTCCTATGTCGATCTCGTCATATTATGCGTTGTGTTGTTTATTATGCGTAAAAATCCATGTGTGATGTGCAAAGTTTGAGCAGAAAATTCTTGGATCGATTTTTGAAACGTTTTTAGATCTAAAACTCGTAATTTGCTGTCATTTGAATTACTGTGATTTTTCGGTCGAGTTTCTGGGAAAAAATTCGACATATAAAGCTTAGAAATTTTTGATACTTTCGATTTGACAGTATAGACAAAATATTTGGATAAGAAATGAGTGAGTTATGAGCGTTTTCGTGGGACTGCTCAAACTGCGACTTTTATGAAATTGTGTTCTTGACAGGTTCTTGAAGTTATTAGTTGCAGGCTTCGTTGGTATCGCCGAACTTGTGCTACTGCATTTACATATTTTATGGGATATATTTAGGTGTTATTTGGTGGTTCGTTTGGGTCGGGATTGGCTTGGGATGTAATAGAAGTCGTAGGAAGCGAAACGATGTCGAATTACGTGTTATTTTTGTATGAAGTTGCTTGTCGATGCTTGAGGACGTTCGGGGTGTTTTTATGGGTTTGGATCAATGCAATAGCATCCTAATATGAGTCCCGAGGTGTTGGTTCATGGTCTTTAGGCTTGGATTGTAAGAGTGATTGAATAAGATAGCAAATTTTCGTGGGTTTCCATGTCCAGAGGCTACCCGGACCCCTTCCCAGACCCCGACACAGAGTCGTGTCCTTTTTCCTTTGAAAATTTGAAATTCCAGTGCCTACCAGGACCCTTGCATGGGGTCCGTGTACCCCCTTAAATATATATATATATATATATATATATATATATATATATAATTTTTTTTTAAATATGAATATAAAGTATAAGATTTTTTTTGTGGGTATTAATATAAAATATTGGATTTGTTTTGGGGTTCTATGTCATGGTTTAGTACGATGATTAAACGAGGTCAAGTCCTAAATGATTTAGAATGTCATAAGCTATTTATTTACTTCGGTGGCGAGCCCGAATACCTACGTCTAAGCTATGAAAGATAAGTGTTTGAACTCATGATAGTATGTGCAGCAGTGGCCCCAAGCGAGATCCAACGAATCCCTCAACGCCAAGTAAGTACGTTCAACGTGCAAAGAAAATACTTTAAAGTTATTGAGGTATGCTAAATGTCTTGTGACCCAATTTATGTATGGGATTGGAAAGCGGTAAAGTATGACCAGGGACCAATTCACCCCGTTAAAGCATGAACGGGTTTAGATCAGGATTGGAAAGTGGTAAAGCATGACCAGGGACCAATCCACCCGTTAAAGCATGAACGAGGATCTCATGTATGTGGAAGTGGATCTTCCCTGTCAGCCCAATACTGTGGTTTAGTCTGATCAGGCGTATTTATGTATGGGTCACTTGCTTTGAAACATGCCACTACGCAAAAATTATGAAGTTATGTATGTTCAAGTTTGTACAAGTTTGCAAGCATGTTTGAGAAAAGTTTCACGTTATGGCACGTCTATGTATGTACGTAAGTTCAAGTTTTTATAAGCAAGTTCAAATTTCAGTATGTACGTCATATTTTAAAGTTGCATGTGATTTTATTACGTATTACTTGATACCTCCAGTTTATACATGTTGAGTCTTTAAACTCACTAGACTTGGTCGATGCAGGTGAGGATGCATTTGAGGAGACGGGGTGTGAGGACCAGTGAGCTGGCTTGGACTGAGCCGGAGGCTAAACCCGAGGACCGCCATGTTTTTAAGAATTTATGAAAGTTTCAAAATCTCTGATTTCATGTTTGTTTACGATGTTCTAAAACAAGTTTTTTCGTCAACAAAATTTCTATGGTAATCTTTTATTGCAAATACTTTTAGATGGTTGGCAAACTTGAGTGTGGTTGGTTTTTGGCAAATGTTTTTAGATGAACGAGACATTTTAATGCAAATTTGAAAGTTTATTTTATATTTAAGAAAATTTTATTTTTCCGCAAATTTCAAGTAGTTTGAAATACGGGACGTTACATACCTCTACTGAAATTCCGTTTTCATCTTTATCAAGTTTAGTAGACGAGCTCATTGGAGTGGAAGCAGCAGGGCATGTTTACATGCCAAACTTTTTCAATAGCTATTTTGTTTACTTAGCCTGATTTATGAAGATTCCTGTATTGAATTGCTTGATCTGCAGTCCTAGGAAGAATGTCAATTCTCCCATCATGCTCATTTCAAATTGTTCCTGCATTATCTTAGCAAACTTTTTACACAATTTGGGGTTAGTTGACTCAAAGATAATGTCATCAACATAGATCTATACTAACAAAATATGCTTATACTTAACTAAAGTAAATAAAGTCTTGTCTACTGTGCCGATTGTAAAATCATGATTGACAAGAAATTGTGAGAAAGTGTCATACCAAGCCCTAGGTGCCTGTTTCAGACCATACAAGGCTTTGTGTAATATAAAAACATGATGCGGTAAGAAATGACCATTAAAATCTGAGGTTGTTCAACGTAAACTTCTTCTTGCAGTAGACCATTTAGGAAGGCGCTATTCACATCCATCTGATAAACTTGAAGTTCTTGAAAGCAGCAAAGCTAAGATATTCGGATTGCTTCAAGCCTTGATATTGGTGCATAGGTTTCATCATAGTCTAGCCTTTTTTATTTTCTGAAACCTTGAGCCACCAGTCTTGCTTTATTTCTAACCACGGTACCTTCTTCATTTAGTTTGTTTCTAAATACCCACTGAGTTCCAATGACTGCTTGATGAGATGGTCTAGGTACAAGAAACCACACTTCATTTCTTTTAAATTGATTCAGCTCTTCTTGCATAGCTTCAATCTAACCAGGATCCAAAAGAGCTTCTTCAATCTTCTTTGGTTCATCCTGAGAGATAAAAGCAGCATGCATATATTCATTTATCATTTGCCTTCTGGTTCTTAATGGAGCTGCTGGATTATCAATAACCAAAGATGGAGAATGAGATTTTCTCCAAACAAAAGGGTTTAAAGAAATTTCTTCCTGGTTTGATGGATTCTGATCATGCTCAGCTAAAGCAGTAGCATGTTCTAGAATGTCAGCTTCTGATTTTGGTATATCCTGTGTCTGAACAATTGGTTCTACCAGAAGAATGTCTGGTTATGGATTTTGAGCATCTGTGACACTTGGTACTGCATCATCTTCACTAGCCTGTTCCAGATGAATTCTGTCCAATCTGTTACTTAGATTTGACACGTTAGAAATTCCAGGAGCACTGCTATCTTCATCAAAAACAACATGAATAGATTCTTCAACATTAAGAGTTCTATTATTGAAAATTCTGAATGCTTTGCTTACTGCTGAATATCCAAGAAAATTCCAGCATCTGATTTTGAATCAAAAGCAGATAAATAATTTTTGCCATTATTATGCACAAAGCATTTGCAACCAAACACATTAAAATACGATACATTATGCTTTCTCCCTTTCCATATCTCATATGGGGTCTGATTGTGCCTCTTGTTGATCATAGTTTTGTTTTGTGTGAAACGCGCTGTATTGATTGCTTCTGCCTGGAAGACCTGAGAGATGTCTGCATCTGCTAGCATTATTCTAGCAGCTTTTTAAGAGTTCTATTTCTCCTCTAAGCTACTCCATTTTTTTGAGGCGTTCTGGCAGATGAATATTCATGATGAATAACCTGTTCATCCAAATATAACTTAAGAATCATGTTAGTAAACTCAGTGCCCCAATAACTTCTAATTTTGATGCCAGAAACTGATTTTTCATTTTGAATCTTTTTCAAAAGCTTGATCAGGAGGCTACTGGTTTGATATTTTCTAGCAAGAAATATTACCCACGTAAACCTTGAAAAGTCATGAACAACAACAAGAGTATACTTTATTCCCCCTAAGCTCGTGATAGGGATTGGACCAAACAAGTCAATATGCAATAATTCCACACACCTTGATGTTAATTTACTACCTTTATTCTTGAAGCTCTATCTTACTTGTTTGCCAAGTTGACATGCAGAACTTACATGATTCTTAATGAAATTAATATCAGGTAAACCATCAATTGTGTTCTGCTTCTTGAGATTATTGATTGACTTGAAGTTCAGGTGATTCAATTTCTTGTGCCAGAGCCAATGTTTATCATAAAGAGAGGCAACTAAACATGTAGGAACATTAACATGACCTATGTTCCATGATACTTTGTATGTGTTGTCTTCTCTTTTTCGAGTTAGGACTATAGATTCATTGGCATCTTTAACTGTGCAGGTGTGCTTCTGAAAAGCTACTGAGTAACCATTATCGCATAGTTGACTAATACTGATTAAATTGTAACATATATTTTCAACTAAAAGCACGTTATCTATAGTAATATTACCATGGACAATCTTACCCTTACCCACGATTTTACCTTTTTAATTGTCCCCAAAAGTTATCTTTGGTCCACTACAACTCATTACTTCTCAAAGTAGACTATTTTTTCCAGTCATATGTCTGGAACATCCACTGTCCAGATACCATGTGGAGCTGCTTATCTTGGTTTTTTTTCTCTTGTTCCTGAAAGCACAAGTTTTAGTAACTGGTACCCAATCTATATGGGTCCAAGCCTTATTATTCCTTTAGGAACCCACATTTGTAAAATTCTAGGTGACCTTGTACTTCAGGTATCCACAGAGGTGTGTGCAACATAAGGTCTGATATTTCTAAAAGAATGCATGATAGGATGTTGTTCTTCCCTTCTATTTTTGTCGTCTGGTCTGTATATCTTCTGGACAGGTCTAGAATTATAGTGCTAGTAGTTTCTAACCTTCATTGAGGGTTGTCCTCCTGATTTGAATCATCTACTGGATCTAGGACTCTGGTGGACTCTTCCCTTAGGTTCAACAAAACCCAGGCCATAATGCTTCCTTCTTTTCGTCTGATTTACAAACCTTTCAACTCGAACAGTTGGTACTACTGGTTCATATGCCACACTAGATTTAACAAAATGAATGTATTTCCCTTTTCTTGTATCCAGTTTTGGCTTAGTACTTTTTTCAGAAGTTCTTTCATTATTACTTAATCCAAGACCACTCCTGTCTCCAGATTTCTTCTGTAATTCTTGCATCTTCTCTAGTGAAACATAAGACTTATTTCATTCATTTATCAGAACCGATGGCTTCTGATTCTCAGACCTCATTGTCTGGAAATCTGTATTTACTTTGTCATTCTTAGTTTTCAACTTACTTATCTCAAATTTTAGATCACTATAGCTGTTTTCTTGCAAGCCAGTAAACTTATGATTTGATCTCTAAAGTTTTGATTTTCAGTTTTAACTTCCTCGAATGATTGAGAAAGTCTTGAGTACTCTTCTACCATGTCATGCACTGCTTTAACCAAATCAGTTCGTGTAAATTCATTAGAGTCAAAGTAAAATACCTCTCCAGATGTTGAGGTTGATTTAGTGTCTGCCGTGAGACATTTGATCTTTTGTGCATCGTTATCACTGGAATGACTTTCTGAGTCAGAAGAATCAGAACGAGAATCCGCCCATTTTGATTTGCTTTCTTCAGCAATAATCGCTTTGCGGTCTCTTCTGGATTTCTTTTCATTCCTATTGTATTCCTTTTTCTTCTGATAAAGTTCCGGTTAGGACCTTGGTAAGCTCGGTGATTTCTTCACGAATCTGGAAAATTTCTTAACAAATACGGACATAACATCATTGCTGATCTGTTCAGCAGTCTTTTCAGACGTTCTTTCAATGGCAGTAGCAGGTGATGCACTTGGAGCAACTGCAGTAGTAGTAGTATCAGTAAGAACCTTGGTAGGTGGATTCGATGAGGGCTCTTCTCCACTTCTCACTCACGGTTCGAACTTATAGGCTTTTAAGTCTGCAAACAATTCGTGTACTTCTAACTTGTTCAGATCTTTAGATACTCTCATAGCCATAGTTTTTAAGTCTCATTCCCTAGGTAAAGCTCTCATTATTTTGAGTGATACTTCTCTGTCGCCATATTCCTTTCCCAGAGTTGCTAGCTCATTTACCAAGCTGCTGAAACATTCATCAAACTCGCTCAGAGTTTCTCCAGCTTTCATTTTGAGATTTTCAAATTTCTGCATTGCTACAGATAACTTGTTCTCCTTCGTCTGGTCATCTCCTTCACAGATTTGGATGAGTTTTTCCCAAATTTCTTTTGCAGTAGGACACATGATCTTACCGAAGGTATTTTTGTCGAGTGTTTTGTAGAAAATGTCTTTCGCAACATTGTCAAGATTAGCTTTCTTTTTGTCCTCACTTTTCCATTATCCTCTGTGCTTCTCAACCATCTGTGGTGCCCCCTCAGTAACAACAATAGCTGTATTTGGCTTTAAAATTTTCAGGGGACCATTTGTGATGACAAACCACATGTCATCATCTTGGGCTGCAAGATGGGCTTGCATCCGGATCTTCCAGTCATCGAAATCTTCTTTTTAGAAAAAGGGTACTTTGCTGAAGTGTGCCATATATGTTGTAAATTTTTGGAACAAGAAAAATCTGCTCTGATACCACTTGTTGGGGATGGATATAGAGTTTAGAGGGGGGTGAATAAACTCGTTCCTTTGTTGGACGTTTTTTTTCAAAGGGTGCTAGAATCCTGTTAGAGATTATAGCTTATCTTGTTCGAATGTATAACCAGCAGATCACAATAATAAGTGCGGAAACGATCTGATGGTATGGTGTGAAAACAAAAAAACATTAGGCAGTAGAACCGTGGTTGTTTCTAGAAGTTCGAAGATAAAATCTTCGACACCTCCCCTTCTTCTGTTTCAAGAAGGTATCACTAAAAGACTTTGGTTATTACAGTACAACACTTTTACACACCCACTTCAGTAGGGCATATCCTTCGCTTACTGAAACTCTTAGTTTATCAACACGATGTAAATCAATATAAAAAATTCTGGAAAAGACTCTTTTCCAGGTTACAGACTATTCTCAACAAGTTGTAGTAAAATGTATAGCTTGTGAAGAGGTGAAGAAACAACATCACAAAATGATGTTAAAAGATCAGATATCTATTATAAAGCGTGTGTTGCTTTTCTGTATGTTGAGCTTGAAGATAAGTAGTAGTTGATGATATCTCAAACTAGCGTTGGAATAATCGTTGTGTTGATAATGATAATAATGTTGTTTTCTATAAAGGATTTGACCTTTATATATAGAAAGCTTTGAATCCAACGTCTATAATCAAAAACAGCTTCTGAGACTCCTGAGTAAAATCAGCTTCATCACCTAAAAAGGGTCCTGCAGAAAGATTCAGAGTAATCAGTCTTTTTTCATACTAAAACTAGTAAGGAGCGTTAAATGTCTTTGTACAGTATTAATGGTGCAATAAATGCTAGTACTAGGTAAATTAACGGTAACATTTAAGACTGTAACGATCAAGTAAAAGACGTCAAGTTATGATAAGTTATGCTTCTGCTTTTCTAAATTCTGATTCTGCTCTTATAAGTCGAGTTCTGCTTCTGCTTTTTATAAGCCGAGTTTTGCTTCTGTCAATTTATACTGTCTTTTGATTTACATATTACAGCCTACTGGTTTTGATTCTCATAACCACAATTAAATTAATTCTAACAAGTTAGTTGCGGGAAAGTAAAAGTTAGTTGCAATAAGATAAATGTTAGTTGCAATAAAGTAAATGTTTGTGTTGTTTATTTTTCATTACCGCAAGTATACGGTGTCAAGTTTTAGTACTGGTTTGAGTACAACCATCGATCCCACGAGGAGTAATAAACCATCTCATTGATTTTTCTAAATAAATTTGAACTATGTCAATTAAAACTGTATATTAATTACCATAATTGATATAGTTCAACTTTATTTATAAAAATCAATGAGATGGTTTATAATCAATTCAAATAAAATATCGAATTATTTAAATCTTAAATACACAGTCGAGAATTAGTGAGTAAAGCAATCTAGAGATATGATTTCGTCGAGTCTCTCCTATGCTAAATTAAAATTGACTAACATATTATTAATTTGCACCATGTTCATTAACCAAGAACTCACAATAATTTATATTCCCTTTTTCAAGTGATAAATAGAACTGTATTACCTATTACTGATTTCAATATTTCACGTAACACATAATAAATGCAACCAAGGTTCTTTTTATAGATTCACATGAGGTATACGTCTTTTGCACGTTATAAACATTTGACGATGCGATTTCTTCTGTCCTAATTTCGATCACCTCTCTCGAGTGTTACATCTCAATTATTAGATCAGTCGAATTATGTCCAGTAATTCAAAAGAATTAAAGACAAGAAATCACAAATAAACACGATGAATTAATACAATGAAAATTCAAAATTTCAATAACATAGGTTCGACCACGACTACATCAATCTCTGGAAAATAATATTAGTTCATGCTCGAATTTAAATCAGTACAAAACCTGTTTGTAATCATTAAAAACGTAAAAGTAAAGAACCGAATTAGAAACATGTTGAAGATAGATGAAAGTGCGCCTCCGTGTCTGAATTCAGCGTCTTTATACTCCGTTCTCTGGGCTCCGTCGTTGGCTCTCGCTTTTGAGTCTCTTCTCTTCACTTATGTCGGCTGTGTCACAATTTTCTGAACCCCCTTCTAAGCCCACGTCGTAACTTATTTAATTCTGAAGTTAGCGTCATGCGCATATGCGCGACCTAGACCGGCGCATATGCACGCCTCTTTCTGTGCTGAGTTTCTTCGCTCGCGCATATGCGCGCTCTTGCTCCGCGCACATGCGCAGAGCCTTCTGTTTCCTTCGCTGGAGTTCCTTGGCTCGCGCATATACGTGCCCATGTCGGCGCATATGCGCGAGTTTTTCTGTATTTTCCCTTTCTTCGATGCATCACTCGCGCATATGCGCACTTCTTACTCGTGCATATGCACGAGTCTCACTGCCTTCAGAGTCGGACTTCGTGCATGTTTTTTTTCTTCTAAGCGCCATTTTCATTCCCTTCGTGCCCCATATAGCAGCCTTACCTAGGTTCCTGCAATCACACCGAAAAACAACAAAAGCGTATAATTCTGCACAAAAAGACTAACAAACTATATGAATTATAAGGATAATTTCAGTGCACAAAATGCACTTATCAAATCCCCCCAAATTTGAACTTTTGCTAGTCCCGAGCAAAATAAAATAGTAAAAAAAAACATTAGCTAGACTAAACTTAACACATCCTAAAGAAAGAATCTGAACGAACAAGAATTGTGGAATAAAAGGATAACCACTAGCCTCAGATATTACAGTCCCCATCATATTGAATCAAACACCTGCCACATTACTCACAGTTCACGTGCTTGTGTGTTTTGCTATTCTCGTTTACCCAATCCAAATGCCACGATAAGTTCATAACTTGTTATCTCAAAAAAATTACGGACTCCTCGACACACATGTAATTAGCAAAACCATTGAGGCACACATTCACCTTCACAAATCAACATGACTTATAGGGTAACATTTGGCTAAACAAAATGGAAATTTGAAGACAATAATTAACGAAACAAAGTCCAATATAATGAGATGCGCACATGTACACAATCAAATTCTATGTCTATCGAAGGCATTTTTCAAGTGTCCATAGGCTTAACTTTGGCAACTCTTCTCCACTAGTATATTGGGTACGTGTGACTCGGTTATTAGGTCTTTTAAGCTTATAACGTTAGGCTATGGCTATTGGCTACAAATGAAGATAGGAAATCAGAAGTGAGAGTAACAAACCAATTTATTTTTCAACATGTTTCTCCTTGTTCCTCTTGTTTCACTTCCACTTGCCTTGCCACAACATATTCATCATTTTTGTCCTCTTTTTCACATCAATACGTCATACTCTTTTATTCTTTATTCAACTTTTTCCTTCTCCCTTTTCTCAACATCTTTTTTTTTCCGATGATACTCTTATGCGCGCACAAAGGAGAAGAACTTTTGTAGAGATACACAGGTTCTTTTTCTCTCAGTTTTCGGTACGTACTAGTGTATATGCTCAAACGTTGGTAGTTGACGTAGGTTATATTCTTGTAATTAACCATTTCTAATAATCAATAAAAGTTTATTAATTATTTTCTCATTTCTCACCACTTACTCACAAAAGATGTGTGAGTATATATTTTTACAAAAAGAATTCTTTCAATAATACATGTTAACAACCATTCAAACCATATCTTTTAACTATATTCTAATAAAAAATTTATAAATTATTTTATTTGAAAACACACAAAATTATATATATAAATAAATAAACATATCTGTTATACATTTTATATTATTTGATATATATATATATTTGATCAAATAATATAAAATGTATAATTGATATGTTTATTTATTTATATATATAATTGTGTGTGTTTTCAAATAAAATAATTTCTAAAATTTATATTAGAATATAGTTAAGAGAAGAAGAAGAGGAGATTATTCATACCTAAAGAAAAATATTAAAACATACCGTTGAATCACAAGTTTAGCATCACATGATTTTTCTTTTCTTACTCTTGTATGTTGGCCAATTAAGTTGAGATAAGATTGGATCTGGTTCATCAATAAATCCTTGCATTAAATCAATAAATTCACCTTCACTTGTAGCAGAAACTAACATCCTTCGTTCAGCTAATGAAATAAATCCATGTTCCACAACATCATCAAGAAATGATAACAGTTTATCATAATAGTTGTTAAAATTTAACAAACCAATTGTCTTATGATGAATATTTAATTGTGCCCAGCAAACAGTATGAAATATTTCCTCCAAAGTAATGAAAAAGCTCCTGGCAAAGCAATGAAGGCATCTGAATGTTCAATCATTTGAGTAATTCGTTCATACACGTTGTCTACTTTCATTTATTCTCCTATTGTTGGTCCAGTAGATTGGCTAAGGTAATCGGAATAATGCTTAATACTTCACTTCCACCTGTATGCGCAGCTTTAGCAACTTTTCCCATTAGACCAACTTCACCACCATCACATACCAAATGAATCTTTTTTTAGCAAGTGTCATTCCAAGATTTTCTGCTAATTCTTCATAAATTGAATCTTTTCCTGTACTAGATCCACAAAATACACAAATATTTTTTATTTTACTTACCGTAGATGTTGACATGTTGAGAAATATGTTTTCTGTAATTGTTAGATCATCGCATATGTATTTATAAGCGTAACATGCCAAAAGTCAATATTTTAACAGGAAATTATTAATATCAAAAGAAAATAAAAATGACATAAAATTAAAACACATATTGTAATGCCCGAGATTTTGATTCTGTTGATCTGAGATTATTGAATTTGAACTGATATGATTATAGACGGACCATTCCGAGACCAGATTGGGTAAAGCATATGAATTATGCAATTTTTGGACAGAACGTCTGGCGCCCGAGCGGTAGTTTTTGACCGCTCGAGCGCCAGTGTTCAACAAGAATATGTTTCGGACAGAAGGTGCGGCGCCCGCGCGGTGGTTTATGACCGCCCGAGCGCAAATGTGCAATAAGAAAAGTATTGGGACAGAACATTCCGCGCCCGAGCGGTACTTCTTGACCGCCCGAGCGCCGACCGAGGTTCAAGAAAAATAGACACATATCCAAGGCATGCAGCTTAGGATATATATATATATATATATATATATATATATATATATATATATATATATATATATATATATATATATATAATATATATATATATATATATATATATATATATATATACATATATATATATATATACACACATATACACTTCCCTCCTTTAGTAAAAAAGAAACAAAAAAGGGAAAAGAGAAGTTCGCAGAAAATCCTTAAGCCTTTATATTTCGATCCATCCGTTAGATTTTTAATCCGAATTCAGTACCGTGTTTCTACTGACGAGAGCTTCAACTGGACGTACGTTTTGTTACGTTTTGTTATCATTTGAAATTATGATACTACCAGAATCGGATATGATTCATATATGGTGTTTCTGATATGTTATACATCGTATAATCGAAACCGGATTGAAGAACGGATACCGTATAGATTGTTATAATTTTCTGAGTTGAATTGATTGAGATGTGATATTAGATTTGTATTATTATTGATTATGAGTTGAGGGAATTGATATCTGTTGATGTGAATTGCTGGGTATATTGAGATTGTGTAGTTATGCTATGAAACAGAATTTGATTGATTTCTGATTATATCCAGTATTGATCTGAATTGTATATTGATACGATACCCTCGATATTATCATTGCCAGATTTAGTATTGACAGACATTGAATCCAAAACTTCGACAGAATCAGATTTACAGAAAAAAGGTATAAATAAATGTGGATTCGGCATTGCACAACTCGAGTTAGATTTAGCTTGAGTTTCCCAATATCACATACTGAATTATATTGCATTGATAATTGCAATTCCTGATATTGATGTTCTTAGTCTATTGATTTATAGCAATGCATGTACTGATTCATGGGCTGATGTGCCTAGTCATTGGCTGATGTGCCAAGTCTTCGGCTGATTCGCCAAGACACTGGATGTTTGGTTTATATTGATGTCACTTAGGAATTGATTCATTCCTATCGCTGAAATTCGATATAGGTGCCCATATCCAGGAACCGGGATCCCTAGATTAGAGATGAGTCGAATCTGAGATGACGAGTCACAAGTGATTTACAGTGTTATATCATTTCATATTTTCCGATTTTGATACATGTTATTGATATGTGTTTCATGCTTTTATATATGCTTTTATATGACTGCATGTTTACATTGTTTATACTGGGATTATATTCTCACCGGAGTTATCCGGCTGTTGTCTTGTTTGTATGTGTGCATGACAACAGGTGGGGCATGATCAAGATCAGGACGAGGATGAGAGATTACAGTTAGCGTGGAGATCCGGACTTAGAGTAGATTGATTTCAGTACTTTATGTAGTGATTGAATTCTAGTTTGAGATGAACATATGTTGTATAAGATTTGTACCTTTGTATGTGAAAGGGGATCGGTTACGGTGACCGGAAGCGCAACGGAAGTTTAAAATTTTTAATTTTTCATACAAAAATTCGACCACCTCAAGTTTTGTGCAACAAATACAATAAACACCATACAAGTCATACATAGGGTGTTTTAAAGAAATATACCTATCAATCTCAAGAGATTGATTATGGCTCCAACTTAGTTGTCAAACAACTAAGCTCTTGAATGGCAAGACCATCTACAAGCTTTCCTTGTTCTTGAAATCTTTCCTTCAAATTAGGCCCACCACCAACTAGGTAGATCCCCTCATATTTTGTACTAGAAAAATATGAGGATTTTTCTTTGAGAAGTGAGTGTTGTTCTCCAACAATTGAAGAACAAGAAAAATGAGAGAAAAATGGAGAGAATGTTCAAGAAATTTCGGCCATTGTGTGAGTGGGAGTGAAGTGGGAAGACTTGTCTTGGTTTGTGATAAAGTTGAGGCATAAAGTTGCATGTCATGCCTTGAAAACTCAAAAAGTAGTCTCCCAACCTTTCACCTCCCATGCATGCATATTATATGGTTTTTAACAAATTAAAAAACCATGGACTAAATTTAATTATCTCAAACATATTTGAGACTAATTAAACATTACTTGAATTTACCCAAGTCTCACTAGTTAAATAATTAATTTAAATTGAGCTCTACAAGACTCAATATAATTTAATTAATTCAACACTTGAATTAATTTAATTATTTGGACTCTACTAGGTCCACTAGTGTTTAATTAATTCAACACTTGAATTAATTTAATTTAGTCCATAATAATGTTTCTGAAAATCACAATTTTCAAATACATTATTCACGTGGCCAAATTTTAATTTAGGAACACTTCCATAAATCAAAATTTACATTTCTCTCATAGAAGTCATACTTCTATTTATCCTTACTTCTATAAACTTATTTATAAGGCGTTCAACACATTGAACTATTTTCTCCTTTATAGAAGTCATACTTCTAATTTTCCTTACTCTTATAAATTCCTTTATAAGCCGTTCAACACATTGAACTATTTTTACTTCTCAACGGGATCTAGAAAGCTAGTACTTGTGTGGCCCTCAATTGTTCACTGATACAACTAGCCGTGGGTTCACATCTCTATGTGATTCGGACTAAACATGTCCTTATATGAGCATACCCCAATTGCTCTATTCTTATTTATCAACACCTTGATAACAAGAACGTCAGAACTCAAGTCTGATAGTACCCAACCAATCATGTTAAACGCCTAGCAGCATCGCTTACATGATTCCCTAGGTATCAAATGATAGTGCCTGCAAGAACCATTCAATTATGGTTAGCGTACAGTACGGTCCCTTCAACTCATATATCCCGACCGATTCGACAACCATTGGTTTATCGAGAGTTGTCAATGAATCGATACTATGTGTCATGTTGTAGTTGCATCGATGGTGTAATCTATGAAACCCCTTTCATAATTACAACCATACTCTGGCCAGAGATTTCAACCTACATACACATGATAACACATAGGATATCCATACCCGAAGGTAAGCGGTGAATCCCCGACTACAATGCATCGACTCCTATATGTTTCGCCGTAACACCCAACCTTTCCACCTGATGACCCCACAAGAGTCGGTAAACAAGTCAAAGTGAAACGCTAGCACATAGAGTCTCAATGTTGTCCCGGGTCATAAGGACTAATTCTGTACAACCATAAACTAGGACATTTCCACTCGATAAGTGAGAACCACTTGGAAAGTCCTTTTATGGAGGGTTGTTCAGTGCACTCAACAAGGAGCACCTATCTGCATGTTCGGACATCACAATGTCCCCTACCAATGAAACATGGTACTCACATCGCAGATACTAGTCTCGAACTCGAGCGGCCTATATCCTTCTTAGTGGCGGCTGAATCGACTAGGAACCGTTTAGAATATACAGTATTACAAATATGAGTTTCATGATACTCATCATATGAGCATCTCATATTCTTTCTGCTATTTGTATATTCAAGGGCTTTATCTATGCAACTAGCATGAGTATACAGATAAAGATGTGCCAAAATAATAATATCAAATATTACTAAAATAAAGATTGCTTATACATAGAGTTTCATTGTGAACACTCGGCCAACACTTGGCTCGACGGGCACCTACTCTAACAATCTCCCACTTGCACTAGAGCCAACTTCTCATATGCTTTTAACCCATTGATTCGCGATGCTTGTCGAATAATGGTCCAGGTAAAGGCTTAGCTAGTGGATCAACAACATTGTCTGCGGAGCCGACTATGTCAATAGACACTTCTTCCTCTTTCCACCATCTCTCCGAGGATGTGGTACTTACTCAATACATGTTTGGACTTCTGATGAGACCTTGGCTCCTTTGCTTGAGCTAAAGCTCCCGTGTTGTCACACAACACCGGGACAGGAGCAACTCCATTAGGAATGACGTCCAACTCTTAGACGAAATTCCTTATCCAAACAGCCTCCCTTGTTGCATCTGATGCAACAATGTATTCGGCCTCTGTGCTGGAATCCGCAGTATTGTCTTGCTTGGAACTCTTCCAAGAGACAGCAGCACCATTGAGCATGAATACAAACCCAGAGGTTGACTTCGAGTCATCGATATCGCTTTGGAAGCTAGAGTCGGTATTGCCTTCCAATTTTAGTTCTCCACCCCATAGACCAAGAATGTAACGACCCAAGGCTATCCCGATCTTGGGCTCTGCTCTATGGGCCTTAGCCCCTCTGGAACTCTTCCCTCACGGGCTTTCCATAGGCATCGTTACTCATAGGACTCTCCACACCAGGTTGGTGGAGTGATACCTCCCCAAGTCTCGAACCCATGACCTCCTGGCTTAAGTACATTGTTCAAAGAGACTTGGTACCAATTGAGCTAGCAATTTATTGGTCCTTCTCAACTACTTGAGGATGTCTTCAACAGCTTTCCAATGTGGAAGACCGGGGTTCGATTGATATCTACTCACTACACTTAGTGCGAAAGCCACGTCAGGACGTGTAGATATCATCCCATACATGATGCTACCAATCGCAGATGCATAAGGAATGCTTTGTCATCGCCGCTATCTCTGCATCAGTCTTGAAAGACAGACTTGGATAGGGACACGCCATGACACATTGGTAGATGTCCTCTCTTGGACTTATCCATCGTGCATCGCTTCACGATGGTATCAATGTATGTGGACTGGGTGAGACCAAGCAATCTTTTCGATCTATATCTATATATCTGTATCCCAATACAAAAGATGCTTCACCCAAGTCCTGAATCGAGAACTTACTCGTTAACCATATCTTAGTTGATTGCAACATTCCTACATCATTCCCAATGATTAGAATGTCATCAACATAAAACACCAGGAATGTCACAACACTCCCACTGACCTTCTTATACACACAGGGTTCCTCAGGATTCTTAGTAAAACCAAACTCTTTGATTGTACTATCGAATTTGAGGTTCCAACTCATAGATGCCTGCTTTAGACCATAAATAGATCTTTGGAGTTTGCATACCATATGCTCACTTCCGATAGATGTAAACCCTTCAGGTTGAGACATGTAAATCTCTTCCTTAATATCCTCATTAAGAAAGGCAGTCTTAACATCCATTTGCCATATCTCATAGTCATACCATGCAGCTATGGCTAGCAAAATACTTATGGACTTGAACATTGCGACTGGGGAAAAAGTTTCCTCAAAGTCAACTCCTTGTCTTTGAGTACATCCTTTTGCCACCAATCGCGCCTTGAAGGTCAATACCTTCACATCCGCCCCAAGTCCCTATGGGAACAGTTCCCTCAGGTGGATCCACAAGATCCTACACTTGGTTCGAATGCGTGGAATTCAACTCAGATTCCATTGCTTCAAGCCACTTGGATGAATCGGCATCAGATAATGCTTCCTTGAAGGTCCTTGGATCACATCCATGGTTAGGCTCATCATGGCCCTCTTCAAGAAGCAGACCATACCTCATAGGTGGTCTCGAGACTTTCTCGGATCTTTTAGGATCTTGTATCTCCTCATTTGGCTCTTCGGGTGTGGGTTCTATAATTGTGGGTGTCTCTCGAACCTCTTCGAGTTCTATCATCTCCCATTTTCTATCCAATAGAAATTCCCTTTCCAAAAAGGTTGCATTCCTAGAAACAAACACTTTTGTTTCTTGGGGATGATAGAAATAATATCCAACTTAATTCCTTGGATATTCCACAAAGTAACATAAAATGGATCGACTATCCAATTTATCTCCCACTACCTGCTTCATAAGCAGGGTACCTCCATATTCTAAGATAAGAATACTTGGGAAGCTTACCCATCCATATCTCATATGGTGTCTGCCTTTGAATGGACATTTAATGGAATATCTTTCAATTTTTAAGTTATAGAGATCGTTTTCAAGTTCTCAAGTACCAATTAAACATTCATTCTTGTAAATGTTGCAAACACCTTTGCTAAATAAACAAGAATATCCATTTTTATCACCATAGAAATGGAAACATTGTTTTTCACCAAAAAGGTACAAACAAAACATCTCTTAAAATTAACTTAAAATCATTGTTCAACAATAAGTAAACATTTCTTAAGGTCTTGGCAGCAACTCTTGCTCCATAGCCATTCCCAAGAAGGTCTCACCTTCTCAAATCCTCTTACTTCTTCCCATCACCTGCAACGCATTACAGAGATGTTCTCAACATTTGGTATCCAATACCCAAGAAGTAGAGTTAATTGAAATGTTTACTTCAATGTAGAACATACCATTTCCAGAACTTTTCTGGGCAAGATATTATCTGCAGTTACGCCTCCAATGTCCAGGCTTCTTGCAGTGATGACATTCATCACTAGTCTTGTCAGCCTTAACTGGTATGGCTGCCACAACGGGATTCGGAGATTGCCTCAACAAGGGCACGTTCTTCTTGGGACGTTGGAAAGAACGCTTCTTTCCCTTCCCATGTGGATCAATCTTCGTACCAGATGAAAAACTCACATAAAGAACCAACTTCTCTTTCTTGATGGTTGATTCAATCGTAACAAGCATATTCACCAACTCCTCAAGGGTCGGCTCCATCTTGTTCATGTTGAAGTTAACCACAAAAGGATCAAATGAGCTAGGCAATGATAACAGCAACACGTCGGTGGTCAACTTCGAAGGCAAGATCATATCCATGTCAACGAGCTTATCCACGAGCCCAATCAACTTCAGGCCATGCTCATGGACCGAGGCCCCATCTCGCATGCGCATAGTGATCAACTCCTTGACGGTAGCATGCCTAAGAGGCCGAGTCTGCTCACCAAAAAGCTCTTTGAGGTGCTTATGAATGTCAGCAGCATTCTTTGCATCCTCAAAACGCCTCTGCAGCTCATCATTCATAGAAGTCAGCATATAACACCTGGCTATCAAGTCATGGTCACACCATTCCTTGTAAGCCTGCAATTCCTCAGGATTGCACTCAGTCGGAGCCTCAACAGAGGGCGACTCAGTCAGTGTATATGCTACCCTTTCCGAATTCAAGACGATTTTCAGGTTTCTTAGCCAAGTGAGGTAATTAGGTCCAGTTAATATGTGTTTGTCGAGTATTACAGATATCGGATTGCGCATCGAAGACATTGTCAATTTGTACTGAAAAGTAAAACAGATAAATGTTGATGACTATTTTAAAATATTTAGTAAGATATAAAGTATGGACTTTTACTTTATAAATTTTTACTCCCACTGTTTTGACATCTTTCAGTACCCTCTAGTGAAAACGGGAAACTCCTTTCCTCAGTAGGTACGTAAGGTCCAATTAGCGAATTATGATCCCGAATAATATCAGTCAATCACAATTCCTAAAAGGTAGTCTCCAATTGCATCACAATGCAACCCTCTACGTAAACTTTTGTCTCACGTTTGATTAGGACCCAATAATATGACGTCGTTCATCTTCACGTGTCAAGCCTTACCCATCGATGTTGAACCTTGATGGACGGTCGCCATGTGTTCCCCCAATAATATGAGCCGAAATCATGGGAGCTCCACGTAGTTCACATCACCATGTCAATGGATGTCACAGCTTTCCGGCACCCAAAGCTCCCCCAATAATATGAGCCGAGCCCCGAGTACGGGTAGCGTTCATCATGCACCCATTGTCGATGGAAGACAAGGAAATTATAAACAAATTTATAATTCCCCTTTTCGGGCTTGATATTAATTTTGAATCTTATTCAAAATGAGGGTTTTTAATTTTGAAAGGTCTCATCATTAATTTTTATTTTAAAAGCTCGCTATGTTTGATCGTGTGTTTGCCGGATTCATGCAACTTTGTTATTATCATAATAATAACGCACATACTCATTATTTATAACATATCATGCATATATTATAAACAGTAAACAAACAAGGATGATCAATCGCCCCAAAACTAACGGACCGTGTGAGCTAAACACGGGCCTAGGTCCAATCCTAGGGAAATGCACGGGATGCAAATGCAACTATTACATAAGCTTCCAATATTTACATGTCTTCGATCTTCATAATCATCATGGCCACCATCTTCCAATCTTGATCATCCACTATACTAATATTTACAAATAAATATCCATGGCAAATAGGGATACATCTCATGGGGTGGGAACGGGCCATAAACCAAGCCCACTTTATGAATTGATAATTATTACAATCATTCAACACAAAATATCCTAGCATACACCTAGCAAATTGGGCTTGGGCTTTTGATCATCCTTCATGCATAATATCACATATCATACACCATCAATTAAATATCACAATAATTAATTGATCCAATATTATATATCTTGATCCAATCACTAACCGCCACGATTATAAACTAAATTAACAAAGTATACAAACACCTTTGTCTACTTTCCAATTAATTTATTTATAACCGAATTTCTTATAAATCACAATTTACTATAAATAATTAAAGTCCAACTTCAATTATTTATTTCATGAGAAAAATTTGCAACTTTTGTAACTTTAAACTTAAGGGCCCAAAAATTCATTTTTCACCAAAAACGTTTTGGCCCATTTAAAATTCACAAACATGTTAGCCATCCAATGGCCCAACAACACAAGGCTCATGACACTTTGATATTCCAAAACACTTTTGGAAACCCTAGTCGTCATCGCCGTCGCCAGCTCGCCGGATTCCGGCAACAAAAAAAATTTTTTATTTATTAAAACTAGGGGTTTTCGGGCAGCCCTTGCTGCCCGTTTCGGGCAGCCCCTCGGGCAGCTTGGGCTGCCCGAAATGGGCAGCAACAAGCTGCCGAAATTTTCCCCAAAGGTGGCCTTGATTCGATGCAAAATTTTGTTCTCATGCGGTTAGAAATCGATCTCAACATAATATCTTGTAATTGCTACACAAAATCGTAACCATAGCTCGGATACCACTTGAAAGCGGACCGGTTACGGTGGCCGGAAGTGCAACGGAAGTTTAAAATTTTTAATTTTTCATACAAAAATTCGGCCACCTCAAGTTTTGTGCAACAAATACAATAAACACCATACAAGTCATACATAGGGTGTTTTAAAGAAATATACCTATCAATCTCAAGAGATTGATTATGGCTCCAACTTAGTTGTCAAACAACTAAGCTCTTGAATGGCAAGACCCTCTACAAGCTTTCCTTGTTCTTGAAATCTTTCCTTCAAATTAGGCCCACCACCAACTAGGTAGATCCCCTCATATTTTGCACTAGAAAAATATGAGGATTTTTCTTTGAGAAGTGAGTGTTATTCTCCAACAATTGAAGAACAAGAAAAATGAGAGAAAAATGGAGAGAATGTTCAAGAAATTTCGGCCATTGTGTGAGTGGGAGTGAAGTGGAAAGACTTGTCTTGGTTTGTGAAAAAGTTGAGGCATAAAGTTGCATGTCATGCCTTGAAAACTCAAAAAGTAGTCTCCCAACCTTTCACCTCCCATGCATGCATATTATATGGTTTTTAACAAATTAAAAAACCATGGACTAAATTTAATTATCTCAAACATATTTGAGACTAATTAAACATTACTTGAATTTACCCAAGTCCCACTAGTTAAATAATTAATTTAAATTGAGCTCTACAAGACTCAATATAATTTAATTAATTCAACACTTGAATTAATTTAATTATTTGGACTTTACTAGGTCCACTAGTGTTTAATTAATTCAACACTTGAATTAATTTAATTTAGTCCATAATAATGTTTATGAAAATCACAATTTTCAAATACATTATTCACTTGGCAAAATTTTAATTTAGGAACACTTCCATAAATCAAAATTTACATTTCTCTCATAGAAGTCATACTTCTATTTATCCTTACTTCTATAAACTCATTTGTAAGCCGTTCAACACATTGAACTATTTTCTCCTTTATAGAAGTCATACTTCTAATTTTCCCTACGCTTATAAACTCCTTTATAAGCCGTTCAACACATTGAACTATTTTTACTTCTCAACGGGATCTAGAAAGCTAATACTTGTGTGGCCCTCAATGGTTCACTGATACAACTAGCCGTGGGTTCACATCTCTATGTGATTCGGACTAAACATGTCCTTATATGAGCATACCCCAATTGCTCCATTCATATTTATCAACACCTTGATAACAAGAACGTCAGAACTCAAGTCTGATAGTACCCAACCAATCATGTTAAACGCCTAGCAGCATCGCTTACATGATTCCCTAGGTATCAAATGATAGTGCCTGCAAGAACCATTCAATTATGGTTAGCGTATAGTACGGTCCCTTCAACTCATATATCCCGACCGATTCGACAACCATTGGTTTATCGAGAGTTGTCAATGAATCGATACTATGTGTCATGTCGTAGTTGCATTGATGGTGTAATCTATGAAACCCCTTTCATAATTACAACCATACTCTGGCCAGAGATTTCAACCTACATACACATGATAACACATAGGATATCCATACCCGAAGGTAAGCGGTGAATCCCCGACTACAATGCATCGACTCCTATATGTTTCGTCGTAACACCCAACCTTGCAACCTGATGACCCCACAAGAGTCGGTAAACAAGTCAAAGTCTAATTCTAGCACATAGAGTCTCAATGTTGTCCCGGGTCATAAGGACTAATTCTGTACAACCATAAACTAGGACATTTCCACTCGATAAGTGAGAACCACTTGGAAAGTCCTTTTATGGAGGGTTGTTCAGTGCACTCAACAAGGAGCACCTATCTGCATGTTCGGACATCACAATGTCCCCTACCAATGAAACATGGTACTCACATCGCAGATACTAGTCTCGAACTCGAGCGGCCTATATCATTCTTAGTGGCGGCTGAATCGACTAGGAACCGTTTAGAATATACAGTATTACAAATATGAGTTTCATGATACTCATCATATGAGCATCTCATATTCTTTCTGCTATTTGTATATTCAAGGGCTTTATCTATGCAACTAGCATGGGTATACAGATAAAGATGTGCCAAAATAATAATATCAAATATTACTAAAATAAAGATTGCTTATACATAGAGTTCCATTGTGAACACTCGGCCAACACTTGGCTCGACGGGCACCTACTCTAACAGTATAGATATGTATATTGGATCGAGTACATTGCGTTTCTGCAGTTGTTATTTAAAAAAATTTTATGTCCCACATTTCTTAATTGTTATATTGATCCTTAATAATGATTAAGAAAACGAATTAGGTTCGGGTCCCCACACATATATACAGCGTATTTGTGATTGTGGCTTACATCTTCCTCTGATTTTACGTTCAGTAATGGTTTCAACGCTTTCTATGACTCGAGGATATTCTTCCCATACAATTTTCTTATAAATTGGCAAACATGGTCTTTTAACGTCAGCTTCCCAAGACGAAATTGTATATATATATTTACTTATCTAAATAGAAATGCGATTACTATAGTAGGATCTTTGTAAGGCTGATTCCACCGTCCATATTGATATTTCTCATGTTGAAATTGTCACCATAGTTTAAGAAGTTCATTTTGAACGTACCCACTAGAATGCGTATCAAGAACCTCTAGAAAATTATCCAAAGGCTTTTCACTTAGACCATTCTGAATGACTAAAATTTTATCTTCTCTATTCATCGATGTCATTCCAAAATTTTTGCATTTACCTTTACAATTCTACCTTGAACATTTTTGATATCCGCCTGTACGTTTAGCTCTTCACTTTTTGGCATATGTGCTTTTACTAATTCCTGTCATATATCTTATTATTATTTCACTTGCTTCCCCAACCAATCAGACTTTTTCTTCAATTATCAAACAGACATCATTCAGTTTGCCATATGTCATCATCAAACTTAGTCGCTCACATCTAGCTTTATAAATTTTTTCAACGCATTATTAGGTAAACCAGCAAAATATTTACGAAGATTCACAATACACGCATCCATATTATTATTATTGTTGTTGTTGTTGTTGTTGTTGTTGTTGTTATTATTATTATATATTTCAATTATTTTGGGAAAACTGAAGAAACCGACTTAAACAGTCACATAGTACCGTTATCCGCCACTTAACCAGGAAATGAACTAGAATCTGCAAAAAAAAAAAAAATATCAAACAACTATTGTGGATCATATAAAGGCATAAACTCATCATTAAGAATTTCATTTTCTATAAAAGGCTTAAATCTTTGCCCAATAACTTTAAACACGTCATTATTTTTAGGATTTTCAATATCAACAGCACCATAAGGATAAACAAATTTAACTACAAATGGTCCTAATCATCTCGATCTTAGTTTTCCTGGAAATAAATGCAAACGAGAATTATAAAGTAAAACATTTTGTCTAATTTCAAATGACTTTCTCATAATATTTTTATCATGAAAAAGCTTTAGTTTTATCTTTATAAAGATTTGAATTTTCATATGCATCATTTCTTAATTCTTCAAGTTCATTTAATTGCAATTTTCTTAATTTAGATGCATCATCTAAATTAATATTAAATTCTTTAGTTTCCCAATAAGCTTTATGTTCAAGTTCAACGGGTAAATGACCATGCTTACCAAAAACTAACCTATATGGTGACATCCTAATGATGTTTTAAATGCAGTTCTATATGCCAATAATGTATCAGTTAATCTTAAAAGACCAATCTTTTCGATTTGGATTAACTATTTTTTCTAAAATTTATTTTATTTCTTTATTTGCAAGTTCAACTTGACTATTACTTTGAGGATGATATGGGGTAGAAACTTTATGTGTAATGCCATATTTTCCTAACAAAGAAGAAAATTATTTATTTATAAAATGACTTCCCCCATCACTAATTATTGCTCTAGTTATTCCAAATCGACTAAAAATATTTTCTTTTAAAAAATTTATAACAACTTTATGATCATTAGTTTTGCATGCAATTGCTTCAATCCATGACACATCATCAAAAGCGACTAAAATGAAGGTAAATCCAAAAGATAATGGAAATAGACCCATAGAATCTATCCCCCCAACTATCAAATATTTCAATAATTAGGATTGGATTTAAAGGCATCATGTTTCGTTTTGAAATAGATCTCATTTTCTTACAGTTTTCACAAGATTTGCAAAATAAATGTTTATCTTTGAATAATGACGGCCAATAAAATCCACATTGTAAGATTTTTGTAGCTGTTTTATTGGATGAAAAATGACCTCCACGTGCTTCAGAATGACAAAATTTAATAACATTACTTACTTCATTGTCGGGTATGCATCGTCGCAAAATATGGTCAGGACAATACTTAAACAAGCAAGGATCATCCCAATAAAAGTTTTTACTTTTATCAAGAATTTATTCTTATCTTGTGAATTCCAATGAGAAGACATTTTATTTGTCACGAGAAAATTTACAATGTTAGCAAACCATAGCATAATAGTAGCATAAAACAACTGATCATCTGGAAAATTTTCATTTATTGGTTTTTCATTATGAGATGATTCAGTCATTATTCTAGATAAATGATCGGCTAAAACATTTTCTTTTCCTTTTTTATCTTTAATTATGATATCAAATTCTTGTAACAATGAGATCTACCATATTAATCTGGGTTTAACATCTTGTTTATTTGATAAATATTTTACGGCAGAATGATCAGTGTAAACAATAGTAATAGAACCAATTAAATAAGATCAAACTTATCTAATGCAAATACTACTGAAAGTATTTTTTTTTTTTTTGTAGTTGAATAATTTATTTGGGCACTATTTAAGGTTCTACTAGAAAAATATATTGCATAAGGTTTTTATTCTTTTTTTTTTGTCCTAACACAACTCTTATAGCATAATCACTTGCATCACACATTAATTCAAATAGTAAAGACCAATATGGAGGTTGTAAAATAGGTTATGTAATTAAAAGATTAATTATTTTTTTAAAAGTATTTTCACATTTTTGAGTCTATTCGAATTGAGTATCATCATTTAATATTGGGACGACCATTTAAGGTATCATCATTCTCAAAAGTATCTGGATTATCATTCTTACTCGTTGTTTTTAAATGATCCTTGTTTTCATTGCTATATGGATCATTAACTAAATTACCGCTTCTAAGGGTAAAAACATATTTTATTTGATCAATTTTATTATTATTTAATTCTTGATTTTGATATTTACGATTAGGTTGAGGTTGAGATAAAAAATTTACATTTTTCATTAATATCACGTGCAAATGCAAATTTTACAAGAGTTTCTTTCAAATCTATGGGTCCTTCGACTCTCAACGGTAGTTATCATGAATTATTTTATTTAATTACCGTTTTAAGTCTACAGCAGAGAATAAGATTTTAAAATTTAATATCAACGCGGGCCCAAAAATTTCGTTTTAAAAGATATACAGTATTATATAATGTAAAAATATATTACGTATAATTATTGTTGAGACACCACAATTAACTTGATTACTAAATTCATATAAATATTTATATTTTTAATATTTGTGTTTAACCGAAACGCGTATAATCCCAGATAAGTTCAACATCATACCATTTTACATATTAGTGCTCGAATAAATATTACATAACAAAATTTACCGAGCATAATTATATATATTTATTTATGCATCTTTATTTCAGCTCCTCCCTCACAGCGTCTGAATCGGCACGTATACAGACCAAGTCACCCTTACTGAGAAGTATGATAAACTGGGGTCTGTCCCCATTACCAACATCAACCCAGGGCAATCGTAAAAGTTCTCCTCTACTAGTGCTAATGCTCGATCTATGAATATGATAGTATAAGTGATTTCCTCATACGGCTCTTCACTCAGAAGTACGATGGATGGCATGTTGCCCTGATTATCAACCACACACAGAAGATAATCGCCCTCGGGGGGGAAAGCAATAGCCCAGTATGAAAATACCGAAATAAAAACAACATGAACTGTAACGAATGATGCATGGATGCAATGCAAGATCAGGGTATATACACATGCACGAGAAATTAGTATAGGAGAAGCTGCACAATCAGTAAATGCAGTGCATAACAACTCAAGCAACAGGCAAAGCTCGGCTACACTGTCGTAGCGACTACTCCTCCCCCAATCTACTACCGTGTGCCGGTCAGCTCGCCAAGGACTACGGACGTTCTGCGCCTTATCGGCCTACAACATCTCCCGGGCTAGTCGCAGCTCCGTGACATCCCGACAATCTCCTCGAATCCAAACACCATATCGAAAGAAGTAAACACTGGAATCGAGGCACCATATGCAATGCAATGCAATGTCATGTCATGCATCGATGCTTTATATATAGAAAATATGTGTGTGTAAAATATTTTTGTTTTAGTGCATCAATGTTATGTAAAGTCACAAATAATCCACGTAAACAATTTAATGCCATGTAGTTCACGTTCAACAAATATCAAACTTTACAAATACCTGTTGTATGTTACCCGGTAATGACATATCTTTTATTTTCACAAACGACGACAAGATGAAATATATAGTAGATCGAGCTGGGAAATAACATAACATTTATCGATTATTTGTTTATTCAGTAAACAATGTGTATTTTTATTTTTATTTATTTATTTATTATTATTATTATTATTATTATTATTATTATTATTATTATTCTCTACCATAAATTTCGAATTCCTATATTATCTCCCACCATAGATTATGTAGAAGCTTTATTTGATCATTTCATTCGTTTTTAGGGTCCTCTAAAAGTATGAACATCTTATCCAGATTATTAAATTGTAATATTGCATCATAAAATTCTTACTAATTTAAGGTCTGGAAAAGTTAAACTCAAGAACTCTAATAACCATAATTAATCAAACCCAGTCAAAAAATATTTACTAAAATTATGAAAATGTTAATTTATACAAAAGAACTTAGTAGAGGTGTGGACGTCCAAGAAAAAAATGAGTCCACAATATGTTACTTAAAATTTATTTTCTATCCATTTAATATGGTGTACAAGGTACTGAAATCTATATTTAACAATTTTTAAGTCCATTCTCCTATACCCCTCGTACCGAAGTCATCTCCTTACCAAAAAATTGTAAGGTTGGGTCATAAATTTATATCATTCAAGAGTAGCCAATAATTTCATTCATATTATTTCTCTGGATGCTCCATCAAGGTTTATATTTATTTCACCATATTGCAATGTTAACTTTATAGGAAACATCTTACTTGAAGAATTCCAAACAACATTTCCACGGTATTATTAGTTAATTCATTTATAGAAGTGTACAATATTAAAATCTAATTATTATATAAATATATATATATTAAAATTTAGACATTTGAAAAAAAAAAACTAGCAGGAGTTGGGTTTTAAGATATACCCACTAAAGCATATAAATTAATTATATGCTCATACATTAGAGATAAAATATGATCAACCAAGGAAAACATAATAACAAGGGACATGAAATATTTACTTTACAAGAAGGCCATGAAGAGATGTGTAGGAAAAGTTGATTTATTATAAGTTTAAATTTTATTATTACTTAAGATGGTTTTGTTTTGATTCTTTCTTTTTTCCCCCCTATCCCTTCCCTTTTATACTCAGCCAATGGCCAACTTGCTGTAGGATGCAATCATGAATTGGTATGGGTAAAATCCTTACTAAATCTAGTAAAATTTTGAGATGATATTTTCATCTGATTCATCTTCTCAATCTATATTATTAAGTTTATATATTTTGCATCTTCCTTATTTGTAGGGTAATTATATACGTATATACATATATTTATATATATATATATATATATAAATTTTATAATAATTCTTTTGATTATTTTAGGGTTCTTAAAAAATCACTCATAGATTGACTTTTTGAATATTGATAGACTCTTAACGTCTTCAAAGTTTTTCCTTGGAGGTGTAACATAGAGAATATAACCTTGATGATTTTGGCTATTTTGAAAATATTGTTGTGAGTTGTGCATTATTATTATTCCTCCAACTAAAATTAGGATGATTTTTCCATCCAGGATTATATGATGGTGAAAAAGGATCTAATATTGGTTTTTTTATAATTGTTAACATAATTTGCTTGTTCATGGAGACATTCTTTAAATGAAGATAATGTTAGACAATCTTTTTTAGCATGATCATGTGTATCACATATATGACAAACGATTTTTTAATACTTTTTAATTGACAACTCTTTTTCATTTCTAATTACTCAATTTTTCTTGATAAAGATTCAAGTTTAGCTTGAATATCTATATCATCTTTATGATTATAGATACCACCCTCATTTGTTGAATTATTGATTTTTGTTGTTGCTGGTTCTATTGTACCTATATTATCCCAATTTTAAGCATTTTCTGCTAATGAATCCAAATACTTCATAGCTTCATTTGGGTTTATATCTTCAAAAGTTCAATTACACATGAATTCTATCATTTGCCTATCTTTAGGTATTAGACCTTAATAAAAGTGAGAAACTATTCTCCATGTTTCAAAATCATGATGTGGGCATGTATTAAGTAATTCTTTATATCTATCCCAACATTAATAAAATGTTTCTCCTTGTTTTTTAGAAAAATTTTTGGGGTGACGTATGAGCAATTAAAGTCTCCGAACATCCATAAACATATCGTGTGTATTTAACTGATTAACTACTGTTTTCAAACTGACTTGATCAGTTAGAGCATCCGTCGGTTCAGTTCTTTCCATAACTGAACTGATATATACGACAATTGATCCCCTGTTTTTTAAGTTATTCAGTTTACATGAGTTAAAATATTTTCTAATTTAACAGTCTTCTTAACGAAGGATTACTTTGAGTTTCTTCCGCTTGGTTTTTAACCAAACTCGATTTAATTGGGCGAAAAAATATTTTTAGAACACGAGCTATTGCAGCTCATTGGAGAATATTGTGTTTGAAATGCCTTCAAAGGCACCAGCACACGATCCTTCAATTGGTATCAGAGCTAGTTGTTCTAAGAAGAACATTTGAAGAAAACTGTTTTTTAAAATATGTTATTTTAAAATAGTGTTAAAAGCTATTTAAAAGTATTTCATACTATTTTCAAAACTATTGAAAATGTTTATCTATCACTCATTGCGAAGGGTTGAGAGGATTGGTTCTGTAACTAATACTGTCGCCACTTCTCTCGATTCATAGCTTTGGGGCTTTAATCAGCCTGCAAGGTCCCGAGATTCAACTGTCATGATGCACAGTTTAATGGTTTGATGAACAATATTTCAGTTGCAAACCTTCCAGGTCAGCAGTTCTTCAGATGAAACTCAACCATGCTGGGATGTTACTTGATTAAATCACCAGCTGTATTCCGCTTGAGCCTAGTTTGAGTCTACTCGTCTAGTTAGCTAGGAAAGAGATCAATTTCAAGGCTGATTAGCTCGTTTCTTTAGAAAATTGAACTCACGACCGGTGCAGCATTTCAAGCAGTCAAGGCAACCAGTTGTTGGTAAATCTAGTTCTGTCACACATAAACTGACTGATATCTAATGTTGTTTAAAATATGCTATTGTAGTAGCAATTTTCCTTTCAACTGTTTTATATACTCAAATGTAAAAATACAAGGAAGTTTATTTGATTAAACAAATATCAGGTTTATCCAGTTGTGTTTAGTTGTGATTGAATTGATATTTCCAGATTTCTTGTCAATGTTGCATGGATGATTATAACCTCTGAATGAATGCTTAGATAATTACTTCTCAAAGACGAGATTTTATTTAGTTTTTGAGGTGGAGTTTTTCTTGTACTCTCAAACCGAAAAATTGTTTTTCAGTCAGTTTTAAAATTCAGTTGTTAAGGAGGAGTCTTCTTTTCTTCAACTGAATGTGTTCTCTTCAACTCTGTTTTTCAAAGAGTTTTTCAATTCACTTTTTGAGGGGGAGTTTTTCTTTTATCCTCAATCCTTGAATCGTTTTTCAAAACCATCTTTAATGTAGTTTAGGGAGAGCTTTTATCGATTTTTAAATGGATTAACCTTTGAACTGAATATATTGTTTTTAACTGCTCAAGTTTTGTGATCATCAAAAGGAGAGAGATTGTTGGAACTTTTCAAGTTCACAATCTTAATTTTGATATTAATAAAACTTGTTATTTTGAATTACTAATGTTTTACCTTAGTGTGCAGAAGCTAGGATAAGTTACGAGCTGTTTACATCGCAAACTAAAGACCCAACTGATCGCACAAACTGAATCAGGCGAATTGATACGTCGAATGAGTAGTTCAGCTGACCGTCCAATTGATAGGTAGCTTAGCAGGGAAACCTCAGAAGCCCGGCAAGCCGAAAGAGTGTTCAACTGATGAAGAAACCTAGATGATCAGTTCAACTGAATGAGAGTAAAATCATTTCAACTGACGAATCAACTTATTTCACCAGCCCAACTGAAGATCAGTTCAGCTGACTAGTTTGGAGCGTCAGTTAAGAATCTTTCAGTCGCAGATGAAGACAATCATTCAGTGGATTCCAGCTATACACAAAGGTATAAAGAAATTGTCCAGTCAAAGGACAATAATGAACGTTGCATCAGAGCATTAAAGAAAAACGTTTCAGAAGGGTGGTCGAAAAGACGAGACACGGAGTCCAAGGAAAGAATTCAAGAAGCAACAGATACAATAATTGAGTCTCACTGTACGATCACTTTCCCACATATAAATAGAAGATCCGTGAAGAACAAAAGAGTGTGTGTGAAGATACAAAGAAAAAGGGCTCGCATATTGCATATTAGCTTACAAGAAGCAATCAGCCCAGAGGGACACTTCAACATATTATCAGCTTAGATTAGAAGCATATTTCCCTCAGTGTGTGGGAACACCTTTCCGGTGTATTCTTTGTTCAGTTCCCACACACACACACTCACCGCCTCCACCTAAATACAGTCTTGCACAAAGATGTTAAACTTGTGTGTGTTGTATTTGACACATAAAATTTAAAGAAGTGTGGGCTGAAAGGTGTTGCCTTCAGTCTAGGCTAGGAGTTCAGTTGATGCAGTAGTGTAAGTCCTAAGCTGAGTGGGTTTGTACAAGTAGTTGTAAAAATCAAAGTCTTATACTGGATCCTACCCGAGGCGGTAAAAGGGGTGACGTAGGAGCAGTTGAAGTCTCCGAACATCCATAAACATATCTTGTGTATTTAACTTATTAACTACTGTTTTCAAATTGACTTGATCTGTTAGAGCATCCGTCGGTTCAGCTCTTGCTATAACTGAATTGATATATACGACAACTGATCCCCTGTTTTTCAGTTATTCAGTTTACATGAGTTGAAATATTTTCTAATTTAACAGTCTTCTTCACGAAGGATTACTTCAAGTTTCTCCTGCTTGATTTTTAACCAAACTCGATTTAATTGATGGGTTAAAATTTTTTTTTAGAACACGAGCTATTGCAGCTCTTTGGAGACTATTGTGTTCGAAATACCTTCAAAGGCACCAACACACGATCCTTCAATTGGTATCAGAGCTAGTTGTTCTAAGAAGAACATTTGAAGAAAACTATTTTTTAAAATATGTTATTTTAAAATAATGTTAAAAGCTATTTAAAAATATTTCATACTATTTTCAAAACTATTTGAAAATGTTTATTTATCCCTCATTGCGAAGGGTTGAGAGTATTGGCTCTATAACTAACATTGTCGCCACTTCTCTTGACTCACATCTTTGGGGCTTTAATCAACCTGCAGGGTCCTGAGCTTCATCTGTCAAGATGCACGGTTAAATTGTTCGATGAACAAGATTTCAGTTGCAAACTGTTCTTCGGACGAAACTCATCCATGATGTGATGTTAGTTGATTAAATCACCAGTTGTACTCCTCTTGAGCCTAGTTTGAGTCTGTTCGTCCAGTTTGCTAGCAAAGAGATCAAGTTCAAGGCAGATTAGCTCGTTTCTCTAGAAAATTGAACTCATGACCGGTGCAAAATTTCAAGCAGTTAAGGCAGCCAGTTGTTGGTATATTTTGTTCCGTCACACATAAACTGACTAATATTTGATGTTGTTTAAAATATGCTATTGTAGTAGCAGTTCTTATTTCAACTGTTGTATGTACTCAAATGTAAAAATACAAGGAAATATATTTGATTAAATAAACATCATGTTTATCAAGCTGTGTTTCGTTGTGACTGAATGGATATTTCCAGATTTCTTGTTTACGTTGCTTGGATGATTATAACCTCTGAATAAAAGCTTAGATAATTACTTCTCAAATACGAGATTTTATTCAGTTTTTTAGGGGGAGTTTTTCTTGTACTCTCAAACCGAAAAATTGTTTTTCAATCGGTTTTTAAAGTTCGGTTGTTAAGGAGGAGTATTATTTTCTTCAACTGAAGTTGTTCTCTTAAACTCTGTTTTTCGAAGAGTTTTTCAATTCAGTTTTTGAGAGGGTATTTTTCTTTTACCCTCAATCCTTAAATCGTTTTTCAAAACAATCTTTAATGTACTTCATAAGGGAGAGCTTTTAACGATGTTTAAATGGATTAACCTTTGAACCGAATATATTGTTCTTAAGTGCTCAAGTTTTGGGATCATCAAAAAAGGGGGAGATTGTTGTAATTTTTCGAGTTCGCAGTCTTAATTTTGATGTTAATAAAACTTGTTATTTTGAATTACTAATGTTTTACCTTAGTGTGCAGAATCTAGGATAAGTTACGAGCTGTTTACATCGCAAACTGAATCAGGCGAACTGATACGTAAAATGAGTAGTTCAGCTGACTATCCAGTTGATAGGTAGCTCAGCAGGAGAACCTCAGAATCCCGGCCAGCCGAAGGAGTGTTCAACTAATGAAGCAACCCGGCTGATCAGTTCAACTGAACGAGAGCGAAATCAGTTCAACTGACGAGTCAACTGATTTCACCAGCCCAACTGAAGATCAGTTCAGCTGACTAGTTCGGAGCGTTAGTTAAGAATCTTTCAGTCGCAGATGAAGACAAACTCATTCAATGTATTCCAGCTATACATAAAGGTACAAATTAATTGTCCAGTCCAAGAACAATAATGAACATTGTATCAAAGCATTAAAGAAAAACTTTTCAGAAGGGAAATCGAAAAGACGAGACACAGAGTCCAAGGAACGAATTCAAGATGCAACGGATACAATAATTGAGTCTCACTGTACGATCAGTTTCCCGCCTATTAATAGAAGATCAGTGAAGACCAAAAGAGAGTATGTGAAGATACAAAGAAAAAGGGCTCGCATATTTCATATTAGCTTACAAGAAGCAATCAGCTTAGAGGGACACTTCAACGTGTTATCAGTTTAGATTAGAAGCTTATTTCTCTCAGTGTGTGGGAACACATTTCCTGTTTATTCTTTGTTCAGTTCCCACACACATAGACACTTACTGTCTCCACCCAAATACAGTTTTGCACAAAGACGTTAAACTTGTGTATGTAGTCTTTGACACATACATTAAAGAAGTGTTGGCTGAAAAGTGCTGCCTTCAGTTTAGGCTAGGAGTTCAGTTGAGGCAGTAGTGTAAACCTAAGCTGAGTGGGTTTGTACAACTAGTTGTATAAATCAAAGTCTTCTAGTGGATCCTACCCGAGGTGGTAGAAGAGATGACGTAGGAGCAGTTGAAGTCTCTGAACATCCATAAACATATTTTGTGTATTTAACTGATTAACTGATGTTTTAAAACTTACTTGATCAGTTAGAGCATCTGTCAGTTCAGTTCTTGCCATAACTGAACTAATATATGTGACAACTTATCTGTTGCGACTCTGATTGTTGTACTCCCAAGAGCAGGTTGTCCACAAGTAGTATAATTCGGTGAGTCCGAATATCGTATCCACAGGGAAGCTAAGGTAATTACAAGTCCACTACAATGTCTTTTTGTTTTTGTTTTTTATTTCATTTAATGGTTTGAATCTTTAATTGGTAGTTTTTAATTGTTCAAATTTTAATTTAAGTAGTTGAGATTAAAGGATCCACTCTTGGTATTTTAATAAAGTTAACATTAACGAACAATATTGAAATCCACTTAATAAAATGGTTCCAATATATTAAATAATCATATTTATATTATGTTATATATTATTATCTTATAAGTATATAATATATACCAAAACTTATAAATGTGGTCAAGTATTTATTGTGCTATATATATTTGTAAACACTAAATCAAGGTTCCCACGTTAAATGATTGGTAAAACCAAACTAACATTTAAATGGTATCAAGAAATTAATATTATGATATATTTATATATAGTAAATCAAGGTTCCCACTTTAAATGGTTGGTAAAACCAAACTAACATTTAAATGGTACCAAGAAATTAATATTATAATATATTCATATATAATAAATCAAGACATCCACTTTAAATTGTTGGTAATACCAAACTAACATTTAAATGGTTCCAACAATTTAGTGTAACATATAGCAACAATAAATCAAAACTCCCACTTATAAGTAGGATATAAAAATACTTAAAGAAATAAATATAACATAAACAATAAATAATGATTAAATAATATAAAACATAGATTCTTACCTTTTAGTAACCTTATTATCATGCCAAGAGTTTACCTTTTCATTTCAACTTTAGGAAGTTAGCTATTCATTATTCAAAGTGTAAAACTTTGAATATGAAATTATCATGCTAATTATATTTAAATGAAGAAATAAAGGAAAAATATAGAGAGAAATATTATGAACTCAAAGGTTTGTTTATAGAATGAGGGATATCTCAATACATTACAATGCACCCCTATTTATAGCAAAATTTGGGGAGACAACCACAAATAAAATATTATTTTTTACACATAAGTCTTCATTGGTGTTCCAAGATATTATATTATATTACACATCACTTTTGAAAATCTTCTTCGCCGAATTTGCTTCTTCACATAAAAAGAAACATGTGGATAATTGAGTTGTCTAGTTGTGGTATTTTTTTCAAACCATTTGACCAAGTAATTTGAGAGATATGGTCAAAATACTAGAGCATGGTAAAACTGCCACTCCTTTGGTAACTTTATTTGTTGCTTAATTTGATCCCAATTGTGAGAGGATTTTTATCTCATGCTTGCCATCAATATTGTAGATATTAACATCAACTTTCTACAGGTCCAAGAATCATCTTAATCCCATCTGCAACGCTAAGTTTATTCTTGTTTTATCGAACCTGTAAAAATAGTAAAAACTTGTAATTACACAACAATTTATATTTTATACAATTTATTATAAAACATATAATATTTAAACATTTAATAAAACAAAAACTATATATTTATATTATAAAACATTTAATTAATGTACAATTTTTATGTTTATCACACCTCCCAACCAGCTTATTGCTAGTCCCTAGAAATTTAAGCGTTAATAGCAATACAAAACATATTATTTAATTTAAATAGAAATGTAATCCGAACTATCTAAGTGTTTAAATTAAATTTGAAAACTGTCAAAGTTATATCAAGATCATCATAATTATAATTTATGAAATAATTTGAGATGATCAATTCGAAGCTTATTTCAGATAGTTAAATGTACACGGCCTTCAGAAATTCCTAGTAAGAGTCTCAACTCCATATCCTCACAGGTTAATAAATGTTTCAATTTATGGCAACGATTTCTCTCATGGAGTTGGAATACAGATAAATACTCAGAAAAATGGTTTACAGAATGCAGATAGACAAACGAGCCAAACTAATAAAAAGATAGAAAATCTAGTTGTTCTTATTATATATTTTTTTCCTAATATATTTTTTTCTTTTTTTTTCATAACATCATGGAATCAGACTAAGTTTATGCTTCTTGACCACATATTTATTTAATTTGTACAATAAATTTCTCTCTTTCTTTTTTTTTTTATTTTTTTTATGAGATACATATAGGTCGTAGCATATAACATAAAAATTACACAGATCTTCAATATCTTTCTTTTTGAATTTTTCTTTTTTTTTTTAGGAAATATCAATTTTTTTTTTCAAAATAAGAACTCAAGATCTAAACAATAGATAGTCTCTCTCATGATCAATAAAGTCTCGAAAGCTGTTTTCTCAGTCCTCTCCACTCACCCACAAAATATGTGTGAGTTTAAAATTTTAGGCAGTCTTATAAGGTATATCTTAGGCCATATACTTTAATAACTGATCTTATCACAATGGTTAATCACTCAAAAAGATTTCATAAATCATATTTTTATAGTGATCAGAATATAAAAATTGACTTTTTTTTTCGAATAAAGATTAAACATCCTTAGATAGATTAATACATTTTCTAATTTAAACCTTTCAAATATGTAATGTATGATATTTTTGCAAAAATTACACAGATACAAGCAATAAACATGATTTTATTATAAAATATATATATATATATATATATATATATATATATATATATATATAATTTTTTTTAATTTTTTATCCCCCCAATCAAAATATGACATTGTCCCTAATGTCGAAATAACTATTAATAAAGAGTACATAATGAAAGAGATATCACCTGGAATTTTATTGAAGATAACAAACTGAAACAAACGCAAACCAATCCACGATTTTTGAATCAATGATCCAACTTTCTTTTCTTACTGCTTGATTGCGATCAATGATCTTTGTTATCATCGGATCAGGCTTATGAACAAAAGCTTCCAAATCATTAATTAATTGGTCGGCAGTCGAAGCACAGATGAGCATCCGTCGTGAATTTTCTGAAATGAAATTCTGTTCCACATTCAACAAGCCCACAGGTTTATTATGGATATTAAGTTGTGCCCAAGAAACAGTGTCAAAAATTTCTTCTAATGTACCAAAACCACCTGGTAGTGCGATAAAAGCATCAGAATTTTCCATCATTTGAGTGATTCTTTCATACATAGAAGAAACTTTTAATTCCTCCCCAATCGTAACACCTGTAATATTTCCTTCAGCTAAAGCTTTAGGAATAATACCCAAAACCTGACTACCTCCAAGATGAGCAGATGTTGAAACAGATCCCATTAACCGAATATTACCTCCCCCATATACCAAGTGAATTTTTCTCTCAGCCAATATCTTTCCAAGATTATTCGCTGCTTCTACAAACACTTCATTTTTTCCAGGACTCGACCCACAAAATACACAAAAAATTTTCAATGTTTGTGTAGAGGATCCAGCCATGTTTTTACTTTCTTTTTTTTTTATCTGCGAAAATAGAGAGAAAGATTAGAGATTTTATAGGGGTAATATGTTATCATAACAAAACTATGGGTCACAGCTATAAACAGTGTAGAACCCGTAACTTAGGCTACGTATAAGCCATGCATAATTCCAATGTTTTAAATTAAAATGATTTTTATTGCATGAGTATTTAAATTTAATTATTTTACGCAGTGGTTTAAATTTTTTATCATTTCAGTGAATTCAGTGAGGCCGGACTGGAGTTGGAGTTTAGAGATAAAATTTAAGATTCAAGAAAAATTTCCAGAATTTATTTTAGCTAGCAAGTAAGTTCATTTAAGTTAAAGAAGAGGTTTGAGGATTTAATTTAATTACTTGAGGTGAATAGGAAATAAGTTCATTTAAGTTCCAATAATTAAGGGATTAATTCACTAAATTAATTAAAGGATTAGTGAGGCTTTTTAAGGGTTATTAAATTACTAGATAATCAACATTTCCCCTCCATATAATAGTGAATTTTTGGCCCCTTAGTATCTAGACTAGTCATTGCCAACTCATCACCCTTTTGACCCATTCTTTGTTGAGTTAGCATACTAATCTTTTTAATTCTTTATCCACCTTAATTAATTAATTATTGAGCATTATCCTAGTCTAGAAAACATGAGGATTTCGGCCACCACCTTCTAGAGTCATCCAACAACTCATTTGATATCAATCAAGAATTCAAATTTCAAAAATGGGAGACTTGTTCTTGCATGCATCCCTATATTTTTGCACACATTCTCCTCACTCTTTTAACCACTATTATCCCCTCCATATGACCGAATTCAGAGCCATTATTCAGTAGAAAAACCGTGGGTTCCATAGCTAGGAAGATAGGAGAAAATCGAGTAAGAAGCAAGGTAGAATAGAAAGCGCTCCACCTCCTCCGCGCCGGATCGTCTCGTTCTTTCGTTTTCTTTCAAAACGAAACCAGGCATGCATATATTCTTCCTTGACTCTTCAATCAAGTCCTAATATCATTTATTTTCATTACATGATCAAGTTTTGATAAGCAAAAACCGAAATATATGTCAAGCATTTTCGAAAATATAGTGCAGAATTTTCGGTTCCTCTTGTGCCTTCACGGTTTTGCTTGTTTTTGGATATTCAGGTGGTTGGCTCGACTCCAGGCTCCCAAGGCGACGTCTATACATGTAATAGGATGCATTTGGACCACAATTGTCCGTTGGTTTAACCCCATGCTCGCTGAAACGCAAGAAAATGACAGCAGCTCCATTTGTGTCAAGTGTGTTTCAAAAAATCTGATGTTGCTGTCATAAGGGATACAGATCTGATCATGGCTGCCCCAAAGCTTATATGTGGGGACCCGGGCTCTAACTCAATTTTGTCTGGGATTAAATGGATCTGTGAGAAAATGTGGGTCAAATTTTCGCTTTTTAACATTCATGCAAATGTATATAAACAAGCATAAGTTCTTTATTTATTTCTACAAACATACAACATTTCTTGTTCGGGTACAATCATACAACTAAGGTTTAATACAAATCATGAACTACAAGTAGTGCAAGTCTAGTTTGACACCACTAGTGATCTTCTGCGCCCGTAGTCACATACTGACATAACAACAGCCGGAAACTCCGGTGAGAACAAATCCCAGTATAAAACATGTATACATGCTAACATAAATCATGAATCATGCATACAAGCAATAATAATGGGTTCCATAGTCTATGAAACCAATCTATATAAGCATGCAATGCAAATCAAATCATGTCTTGACTCAACTCGACTCTACTCTAGGGATCCCGGGGTGAATAAGACGTCACTGTCTGTTACCTACCCTCCCAATCGGGGTAACTGTACGTATTACTCCTAGACTTCGGTCGTGTCTGTATCGAATGTTTACAGTCGGAGGAAGTCTGCTCCTATGCGTCGATACACCGAACGTCTAGTTTTGACAAATCTGTCAATGACTCTCCTATCTCAATGCTTGAATATAAATCTATAGACAAAGCATGATCATATCAAGAGATTTGAATATAAATCTATAAACAAATCCAAATCATATCAAAGATATCAACAATAACAAATCTAGTATGTGATTTTGTTGGGAAACTCCAATCAAATCTGATTCGAGTCGTATCTTCTCCACAATCACATGAATTATACCTTTCGTCGCACAATCTGTCGTAGTCGAAGTCTCGATGTCAAAGTCGTCAATAAAATCTGAAATGGAAATCACCAATGTACATTCTATCAAATTATCAATCAATTCAATACATATAGGACTTGATATTCAATCTGAATAACATTCGACGGCATATCGGCGTAATTTCTCGATACCGATCAATCCAACTCTCAACATATATCAACACATCATAATCTCTGACTCATAGTCAATATAATCTATCCGTCAACAACTCAAAATCTGCATTATCTTAGCTCATACAAGCTGGAATCTCATAACAATAGCATCACATATCATTTTCTCGATCCGGTTTCGAATCTACAATCACTATAATCATATAAACATATAATCTCAATCATATCAAGCTTTCTCCAACATTTATACTTCAGAACATGTTGAAATTTAGCAAAACTTACATCCTCTTGTAGTTTATGAATAGAGGAACACAAATCCGGACTCAGATTGAAAGTTGGATGGCTAAATCTTGCACAAGATCAATTCTAGGATGAAAGAAGCCTTGTACCTTTTCTGTAATTGCTCTGAATTTCGTGGCTGATCAGGGATGGAGAATGAAGGACAGCACCTCATATATGCATGGCAAGGACACATGTCTTATTTTTCAATGAACACGCATGACCGCGGGTGCGGTAGCTTCATTAGCGCGGGTGCGCTCAAGCTTCGGCATGCCTTTCATTTTTCACAATTTGACGACCGCGGGTGCGGTCATGTTTGCACCGCGGGTGCGGTCTTGCTTCGGCAATCCATTCATTTTCCAAAATTCAACGACCGCGGGTGCGGTCCTTCTAACACCACGGGAGCGGTCTTGCTTCGGCCTTTCATTCAAAATTCTGAATTATGTAACCGCGGGTGCACTCCCTTTCTAAGCGCGGGTGCGGTCTATCTTGTACTCAAAACTCTAATTTTTCATGCCTTTGCCATGTCTTTCCTACTCTCATCTCATCTAGTGCTCTTGATTACATGTCATGCATTCTCATATCTTCGAATATCACATCCATTAAGACTAATAATCTCGAGCCTTACATTTCTCCCCCTCTAAGAAAAGATTTCGTCCTCGAAATCGCAGGCAATCTATCAAAGCATGAACATAAGCAATATGATCAAAACTGAATATTTACTTACATCATATGAATAACTCGGGATGTTTCTGTCTCATCTCTGATTCTGTCTCCCAAGTTGCTTCTACGATGCCATGACGAATCCATTGGACTTTCACTAGCGGAATAGTCTTCGTTCTGATCTTCTTTTCTTTCCGATCAAGAATCTGTATCGGTTGCTCAACATAACTCAAGGTCTGATCAAGCTCTGCTTCGTCAGGGTGAATGACATTAGAAATATCTGGCATATATCTACACAGAATTGACACATGAAAAACGTCATGTATCCCGGATAAAGAAGGAGGAAGAGCAAGTCGATATGCTCGATCGCCAATCTTCTCAAGAATCTCGTAAGGACCGATGTATCTAGGAGACAACTTTCCACGCTTGCCAAATCTGACAACGCCTCTGAAAGGAGAAATCTTTAGAAACACTCTGTCCCCTTGCTCGAATACCAACGGCCTACGTCTGACATTAGCGTACTTGGCTTGCCTATCCTGTGCCGTCTTCATTCTTTTCTGAATGATCTTCACTTTCTCAGTCATCTCACGTATCATATCAGGCCCAAGTTCTGGTACCTCAGATACATCATCCCAGTACAACGGAGATCTGCACTTCTTGCCATACAAAGGTTCAAACGGTGCCATCTCGATACTCGTCTGATAGCTGTTGTTGTATGAAAATTCACATAATGGCAGTGAATCTTGCCAACTAGTGCCAAAATCTAGTACTACAGCTCTCAACATGTCCTCTAAAGTCTGTATAGTCCGCTCTGACTGTCCGTCTGTCTGAGGATGATAGGCAGTGCTCAGGTGTAAAGTCGTACCTAGGGCCTGCTGCAAACTGTGCCAAAAGTGCGAAGTGAATCGTGAATCACGATCTGATACGATAGACTTCGGCACACCATGCAATCTGACGACCTCTCTGACATACAAAACTGCCATCTGATCATGTCGGTAGGTCATTCTGTATGGAATAAAACACGCTGATTTGGTCAGTCGATCAATGACGAACCAAATCGCATCACAGCCCCGAGATGATCGAGGTAACTTCGTCACGAAATCCATGGAAATGTGATCCCATTTCCATTCTGGAATAGACAAACTTTGAAGTAAATCTCCGGGCTTCTTTCTTTCAGCCTTCATCTGTTGGCAGTTTAAGCACTTAGACACAAATTCTGCAATGTCTGTCTTTATCTGTTTCCACCAGAATTGTGTCTTCAAATCGTTGTACATTTTACGGCCTCCAGGATGAATGCTAAACCGACTACAGTGCGCTTCTGACAATAACTGTTGTTTCAAATCTGAAACATCTGGCACTACAAGACGGTTATTCACATACAGTACAAAATCATGTACCTGATATTCGGATATATGTCCTGATCTGACCATATCAATCGATTTCTGCACATTTGGATCAATTTTCTGTGCTTCCTTAATTCGCATAATCAAATCTGGCTCAACTTGAATCGAAGCAAGTAGCAATGGTCTACTACCTCTATCAAATGCTAATCCAGACAAACAGCAATATTCAACTAAATTCGAAACCCCTATCGTCGACAAGGATAAAGCACAAACCTTTCGACTCAAGGCGTCTGCTGCTGCATTTGACTTCCCTGGATAGTATTTGATTTCGCAATCAAAATCTTTCAACAAATCGAGCCATCTACGCTGTCTCATGTTCAACTTAGATTGAGAGAACAGGTATTTCAGACTCTTGTGATCGGAGTAGATTTCAAATTTCTCGCCATAAAGATAATGACGCCAAATCTTTAACGCAAATACGATAGCTGCCAATTCAAGATCATGAATTGGGTATCGAGTCTCGTGTGGCTTTAATTGTCTCGAGGCATATGCGATCACATGACCTCGCTGCATAAGAATACACCCCAGCCCTCTGTGAGATGCATCACAATATACAACGAAATTACCCGTACCTGAAGGAATCATCAAGACAGGTGCACTGGTCAGCCTCTTCTTTAATTCTAAGAAGCTAGATTCACAATCTTCAGACTACACAAATGGCGTATTCTTCTGTGTCAACTATGTAATAGGCTTCGCAATACTGGAGAAATCTTTGATGAATCTTCTATAGTACCTTGCTAGACCCATGAAATTGCGTATCTCTGGCACAGAAATCGGTCTAGGACAACTGATCACAGCCTCAACTTTACTCGGATCAACAGAAATACCATCTCCAGATATAATATGACCCAAGAAGACAACCTGTCTCAGCCAAAACTCACACTTGGACAGTTTAGCATATAGTCTTTCATTTCTCAGTGTTTGCAACACAATTCTCAAATGATTGGCATGCTCATTCAAATTCTTAGAGTACACCAAAATATCATCAATAAAAACAATCACAAACTCATCCAAGTACTTCTGAAAGATGCGGTTCATCAAACTCATAAACACCGCTGGCGCATTCGTTAAACCAAAAGGCATGACAACAAACTCACAGTGTCCATACCTGGTCCGGAATGCTGTCTTCGGTATATCAACATCTCGAACTCTAAGTTGGTGATATCCCGATCGCAAGTCAATCTTAGAATAGATGGAAGATCCCTGCAACTGATCAAATAAGTCATCGATTCTAAGCAGAGGATATTTGTTCTTTATCGTTGCCTTGTTCAGTTGCCTGTAATCTATACACAATCTCATAGAACCGTCTTTCTTTCGCACAAATAGCACTGGTGCGCCCCAAGGAGATACACTAGGTCTGATATATCCCTTGGCTAGAAGATCTTCTAGTTGTACTTTCAGTTCTTTCAGCTCTATCGGCGCCATCCTATATGGAGCTCTCGAAATAGGAACGGTACCTGGAATCAGATCAATGCTAAAATCTACCTCTCGAGCTGGAGGTAACCCTGGAATCTATTCAGGAAATACATCTGCAAACTCCCGTACTACTGGCAAATCTGCCAATGCCGGGCTCAATTTCTGTAGATCTACAGAATAAACAAGGAACCCTTCTGCTCCTTTCTGCAACAATCTACTCATGGTCAGAGCAGATAATAAGGGAATCCGAGATCTGGAACCCTTACCATAAAATTTCCACTCCTCTGTCATCTCAGGTCTGAATTTGACAATCTTGTGGAAACAATCTACGGTAGCTCTGTACTTAGTCAACATGTCAATCCCGACAATACAATCAAAATCAGATAGACCAAGTACAACACAATCTAAATCAATCTCATGTCCCTCAAACTGTAGTATACAATGTCTAGCTAAAGTCACAGATATAAGACCACTTCCCAACGGAGAAGAAATAGATACTACAGTAGACATTGACTCGACAGGCAAGGAATTCAACAATGCAAAACGTTTTGATATGAATGTATGTGATGCACCTGTATCTATCAATACATATGCAGGATAACCGCAAAGAAAACAGTTACCTGCAATCACGTCATCTGGCGCGTCCTGTGCCTATTCCTCTGTCAATGCAAACACCTGAGCCTGTTGTCTCGGAGGTTGGCTCAATGTCTGGCCACCTCTGGCCCTAGGCTGGGACTGTGTGGACGTGGGCTGAAAGGAATGGACAGACAAAGCTTGCCTTTCGGGCTGAGCTACTGAAGCTGATGACCCTGCACTCTGAAATCTCTGGGCACCTTTTTGGTGACAAACTCTGGCGAAGTGTCCCGGCTGTCTGCAATAGTTACATCTGCCCATCACTCCCTGGCACGGCTCAGTGTCATGCCTACCACCACACGAACTGCAATAAACACCACTGTACTCTGAGCTCTGACTCTGACCTCTCTATCAGGATCCACTGGAGCTCGACGAACTGCTCCCTGCTCTCTTGAACTGCTTACCCTTAGCTTTCAAAAACTCTTTCTTGCCACTACTGCTTCCACTATCATATCGAGGAGGAGGTGGTGGAAACTGTGCGGCGGGCGATGGCGTCGATCTCTGACCCTGAACACTATAGGAAGCTCCTCGCTGCCTAATCAAGCCAGCCTCTGCTCCCTTCGCTCGATTCAGCGCCTCAGAAAAAGTGTTAGGTCGCCCCGTGTTCACCAAAGTGAAGATATCCGGATTCAAACCGTTTATGAATTGATCGGCAACTGCCTCGTCATTCCCTGCTACATGTGGTGCGAATCGAAGCAAGGATGAGAATTTGGCGACATACTCCTCTATGTTCCACTGGCCCTGTCTCAAATTGGCGAACTCTGCCCCTTTGTCTTTTCGGTATGATACTGGAAAGAAACGTTGGTAAAATTTATCTTTAAAAACTTTCCAAGTAATATCAATACCTCGATGTTCTAGGGCTCGTTTCGCCGTTAGCCACCAACTCTTGGCCACTTCTTGCAATTTATGTCCAATTAGCTTTACTCGGCGTTCATCTGAATAGGCAAGTGATTCAAATAACATTTCTATATCATCCAGCTAGCTTTCACAATCCGCTGCATTCTCAGTGCCTTTCAAAGTCGGGGGTCGGAACGACTGAAACCGCTTTAATAGAGTCTCCATCTGGGTAGCGGTTATGTAGTGACCCGTTCCAGAATCACCTACTAATCAAGAACTAAGCATGCAATTAACCTAATTAACAATAATCAGAGATAACAGCGGAAAATACCAACAAAAATAATGGTTATACAACCCAATCGAAGTCTAGAATAACTCAAAATAAAAATACCCAATACAACCATATCGAATCAAAACAATACCGATAAACTAAACCAACCAGCTACTCAACGTCCTCCTCCTGCTCCTCCTGAGCTGTCCAACCTGAAGCCTGCCCCGTGGGAATGGGGTGTCCAAGAATAAACAAAACCGAGGACGTGAGCGATAAGAACGCCCAGTACAAAAGTATGAGTATACAGACCTATATGAAATGCACATGCTATGATCATGATACCGGGGTAGTCAAGAAACAGGAGTCACAAAAGGATCTCAACAATGCTCAGTCTAGAGGCGCCAAGTGGATAGTGCCGCGCGGTACACCTCTGGGTCACTGCATCCACTACAAGACAGACGTGGACCTAAAATGTCCCGGACCACCGAAGCCCTCCTGACCCGTCGGCCACTGTGTACTCTCGGTGTCCATGCGTCCACAAGACAGGGCTGAGCGGCCCCAAGATATAGCTTATCTCGAAAGAGATACAGCTCAACAGTAAAGGCTATCTCGAAGGAGAATACGGCTCAACATGAAATGCAACGTGCAGTAATAAACGTGACATAATAGCATGCATCATATGACATATATCAATGCACCATATAATCATGCAACACATATAAGAATGTATACTCAACCAGGATATCTCGGATAGTACTTTCGTACCTCTATCACAGCAATCCTAATTCACTGGAACAACCAGACAACAGGTCTAATCCAAGCCTATTCATCAAGTGAAAACCATCACTAAACTTATCTACCAGACTTAACTAGATAATCCTGAGATAAATACTGATAAAATTCCAAACCTTCGTCCGTCGCTAGCCCGCTGATGCCGCTAGCTCCCAACTAGAGCACAGCTCTGCTACAAGACCAGCAGCTCCCCGCTAGTGCCCAAATCTCGGAACAAGACTAGAACCTGTCAGAAACGACTGAAATGCTATGGAATTCTCTGAATTGGCGAGTCAAAATGAGGAAATCCGACCACTATTTATAGGCCATGTTCGGATCGTCCGAACCCTCTTCGGAACGTCCGAACTCTTACGTGTCCATCGGCTCTTGACAGCTCATGATCGGATCCTCCGATCATACACTTCGGACCGTCCGAACATGCACGTGTCCAGCTGCTCGTGACACCTCATGATCGGATCCACCGAACCCACCTCGGACCTTCCGAACTCTTCGGTGCTTCCGAACCATCTTCGGTCCGTCCGATCATGACTCGGTCAAAATTACACATTAAACCTTCTTAATCACCATTACTCCGTTAATTACCCAATTTGGAATTCGGGCTACTACATTCTCCCCCCCTTAAAAAGATTTCGTCCTCGAAATCAGGCAAGAGAATAAAACACCATTGTAATACACTACAAATATTCTGCATTACAACTGTATAACAATTACATCCCAGGCTGATCCTGGTTCAGCGCAAAAACCTGACCTTGGGCACGAGGTCGAAGATTCGAACTACCCACTGCCTGACCCTGTCTCCTCTGCTGAACAGTCGTCTGGGATCCAGAACCGGATCCTGCTCCACCTCGCAACTGAGGACAATTCTTCTTAATATGCCCCATCTCTCCGCACAGATAACAAGCTCCTGCGGCTACTCGGCATTGCTCCGATGGATGGTTCTTCCCACAATGCACACAAGCATCCTTCTTCTCACCAAAGCGAACATCACCGCTAGACCTTGATCCAGATCCAGAAGAAGAAGAACCTGACTTCTTGAAAGACTGAGGTCGAGGGCTCAAAGTATGCGAAGGTCTAGAAGAAAAAATAGCCCTACCACGCTGGAGATTGATCTCTGCCTGGCGACACCGGTTCACTAACCCATCATAAGAAGTAGGATTATCACAGACAGTGACTCGATCAAAGATCTCCTGATTAAGGCCCTGGAGGAAATGATCATACTTGGCCTCAGAACTGCCACTGATATGAGGAGCGAAGGGTAACAACTCAAAGAATTTCTGCTGATACTCATCAACAGACATACTCCCCTGCTTAAGGTTCAGGAGCTCAATCGTCTTGGCCTGGCGAAGGGCTGGAGGAAAGTACAGCTGCATGAACGCTGCACGGAAATCGACCCAAGTCGCTCTACCCTGCGACTGAACTATCGGCGCAGAAGTTGATCGCCACCACCTGCGAGCACGGCCCTCGAGAAGAAAACTAAGGGTCTCCATCTTCTGCTCATCGGTGCACTGGAATGCGCGGAAACAACTCTCCATGCGCTCTAACCAATCCTCCGCATCATCGGGAGTCTCACCGCCAACTAAAGGCTTAGGCCCCATCTGCATGAAACGATGCATATCGAAACGCCTAGGACCATCCCGACGATGACGATGCTCACGATGACGTCTATGATCGTCCTGATCACCCCATCGACCTACACTCCCCTGACTACTCCCGTCACCAAAGTGGTCAGCCATTGCTACAACATAGAATGGGGAAACTAGTAAATTGGTCAACGGAAATCCCAAAACAGAAATCTATATCCCAAAATCGTATGCATGCTCTGATACCATAAATGTAGTGACCCGTTCCAGAATCACCTACTAATCAAGAACTAAGCATGCAATTAACCTAATTAACAATAATCAGAGATAACAGCGGAAAATACCAACTAAAATAATGGTTATACAACCCAATCGAAGTCTAGAATAACTCAAAATAAAAATACCCAATACAACCATATCGAATCAAAACAATACCGATAAACTAAACCAACCAGCTACTCAACGTCCTCCTCCTGCTCCTCCTGAGCTGTCCAACCTGAAGCCTGCCCCGTGGGAATGGGGTGTCCAAGAATAAACAAAACCGAGGACGTGAGCGATAAGAACGCCCAGTACAAAAGTATGAGTATACAGACCTATATGAAATGCACATGCTATGATCATGATACCGGGGTAGTCAAGAAACAGGAGTCACAAAAGGATCTCAACAATGCTCAGTCTAGAGGCGCCAAGTGGATAGTGCCGCGCGGTACACCTCTGGGTCACTGCATCCACTACAAGACAGACGTGGACCTAAAATGTCCCGGACCACCGAAGCCCTCCCGACCCGTCGGCCACTGTGTACTCTCGGTGTCCATGCGTCCACAAGACAGGGCTGAGCGGCCCCAAGATATAGCTTATCTCGAAAGAGATACAGCTCAACAGTAAAGGCTATCTCGAAGGAGAATACGGCTCAACATGAAATGCAACGTGCAGTAATAAACGTGACATAATAGCATGCATCATATGACATATATCAATGCACCATATAATCATGCAACACATATAAGAATGTATACTCAACCAGGATATCTCGGATAGTACTTTCGTACCTCTATCACAGCAATCCTAATTCACTGGAACAACCAGACAACAGGTCTAATCCAAGCCTATTCATCAAGTGAAAACCATCACTAAACTTATCTACCAGACTTAACTAGATAATCCTGAGATAAATACTGATAAAATTCCAAACCTTCGTCCGTCGCTAGCCCGCTGATGCCGCTAGCTCCCAACTAGAGCACAGCTCTGCTACAAGACCAGCAGCTCCCCGCTAGTGCCCAAATCTCGGAACAAGACTAGAACCTGTCAGAAACGACTGAAATGCTATGGAATTCTCTGAATTGGCGAGTCAAAATGAGGAAATCCGACCACTATTTATAGGCCATGTTCGGATCGTCCGAACCCTCTTCGGAACGTCCGAACTCTTACGTGTCCATCGGCTCTTGACAGCTCATGATCGGATCCTCCGATCATACACTTCGGACCGTCCGAACATGCACGTGTCCAGCTGCTCGTGACACCTCATGATCGGATCCACCGAACCCACCTCGGACCTTCCGAACTCTTCGGTGCTTCCGAACCATCTTCGGTCCGTCCGATCATGACTCGGTCAAAATTACACATTAAACCTTCTTAATCACCATTACTCCGTTAATTACCCAATTTGGAATTCGGGCTACTACATTCTCCCCCCCTTAAAAAGATTTCGTCCTCGAAATCAGGCAAGAGAATAAAACACCATTGTAATACACTGCAAATATTCTGCATTACAACTGTATAACAATTACATCCCAGGCTGATCCTGGTTCAGCGCAAAAACCTGACCTTGGGCACGAGGTCGAAGATTCGAACTACCCACTGCCTGACCCTGTCTCCTCTGCTGAACAGTCGTCTGGGATCCAGAACCGGATCCTGCTCCACCTCGCAACTGAGGACAATTCTTCTTAATATGCCCCATCTCTCCGCACAGATAACAAGCTCCTGCGGCTACTCGGCATTGCTCCGATGGATGGTTCTTCCCACAATGCACACAAGCATCCTTCTTCTCACCAAAGCGAACATCACCGCTAGACCTTGATCCAGATCCAGAAGAAGAAGAACCTGACTTCTTGAAAGACTGAGGTCGAGGGCTCAAAGTATGCGAAGGTCTAGAAGAAAAAATAGCCCTACCACGCTGGAGACTGATCTCTGCCTGGCGACACCGGTTCACTAACCCATCATAAGAAGTAGGATTATCACAGACAGTGACTCGATCAAAGATCTCCTGATTAAGGCCCTGGAGGAAATGATCATACTTGGCCTCAGAACTGCCACTGATATGAGGAGCGAAGGGTAACAACTCAAAGAATTTCTGCTGATACTCATCAACAGACATACTCCCCTGCTTAAGGTTCAGGAGCTCAATCGTCTTGGCCTGGCGAAGGGCTGGAGGAAAGTACAGCTGCATGAACGCTGCACGGAAATCGACCCAAGTCGCTCTACCCTGCGACTGAACTATCGGCGCAGAAGTTGATCGCCACCACCTGCGAGCACGGCCCTCGAGAAGAAAACTAAGGGTCTCCATCTTCTGCTCATCGGTGCACTGGAATGCGCGGAAACAACTCTCCATGCGCTCTAACCAATCCTCCGCATCATCGGGAGTCTCACCGCCAACTAAAGGCTTAGGCCCCATCTGCATGAAACGATGCATATCGAAACGCCTAGGACCATCCCGACGATGACGATGCTCACGATGACGTCTATGATCGTCCTGATCACCCCATCGACCTACACTCCCCTGACTACTCCCGTCACCAAAGTGGTCAGCCATTGCTACAACATAGAATGGGGAAACTAGTAAATTGGTCAACGGAAATCCCAAAACAGAAATCTATATCCCAAAATCGTATGCATGCTCTGATACCATAAATGTAGTGACCCGTTCCAGAATCACCTACTAATCAAGAACTAAGCATGCAATTAACCTAATTAACAATAATCAGAGATAACAGCGGAAAAGTACAACAAAATAATGGTTATACAACCCAATCGAAGTCTAGAATAACTCAAAATAAAATACCCAATACAACCATATCGAATCAAAACAATACCGATAAACTAAACCAACCAGCTACTCAACGTCCTCCTCCTGCTCCTCCTGAGCTGTCCAACCTGAGGCCTGCCCCGTGGGAATGGGGTGTCCAAGAATAAACAAAACCGAGGACGTGAGCGATAAGAACGCCCAGTACAAAAGTATGAGTATACAGACCTATATGAAATGCACATGCTATGATCATGATACCGGGGTAGTCAAGAAACAGGAGTCACAAAAGGATCTCAACAATGCTCAGTCTAGAGGCGCCAAGTGGATAGTGCCGCGCGGTACACCTCTGGGTCACTGCATCCACTACAAGACAGACGTGGACCTAAAATGTCCCGGACCACCGAAGCCCTCCCGACCCGTCGGCCACTGTGTACTCTCGGTGTCCATGCGTCCACAAGACAGGGCTGAGCGGCCCCAAGATATAGCTTATCTCGAAAGAGATACAGCTCAACAGTAAAGGCTATCTCGAAGGAGAATACGGCTCAACATGAAATGCAACGTGCAGTAATAAACGTGACATAATAGCATGCATCATATGACATATATCAATGCACCATATAATCATGCAACACATATAAGAATGTATACTCAACCAGGATATCTCGGATAGTACTTTCGTACCTCTATCACAGCAATCCTAATCCACTGGAACAACCAGACAACAGGTCTAATCCAAGCCTATTCATCAAGTGAAAACCATCACTAAACTTATCTACCAGACTTAACTAGATAATCCTGAGATAAATACTGATAAAATTCCAAACCTTCGTCCGTCGCTAGCCCGCTGATGCCGCTAGCTCCCAACTAGAGCACAGCTCTGCTACAAGACCAGCAGCTCCCCGCTAGTGCCCAAATCTCGGAACAAGACTAGAACCTGTCAGAAACGACTGAAATGCTATGGAATTCTCTGAATTGGCGAGTCAAAATGAGGAAATCCGACCACTATTTATAGGCCATGTTCGGATCGTCCGAACCCTCTTCGGAACGTCCGAACTCTTACGTGTCCATCGGCTCTTGACAGCTCATGATCGGATCCTCCGATCATACACTTCGGACCGTCCGAACATGCACGTGTCCAGCTGCTCTTGACACCTCATGTTCGGATCCACCGAACTCACTTCGGACCTTCCGAACTCTTCGTTGCTACCGAACCATCTTCGGTCCGTCCGATCATGACTCGGTCAAAATTACACATTAAACCTTCTTAATCACCAATAATCCGTTAATTACCCAATTTGGAATTCGGGCTACTACATTCTCCCCCCCTTAAAAAGATTTCGTCCTCGAAATCTAGGCAAGAGAATAAAACACCATTGTAATACACTGCAAATATTCTTATTACAACTGTATAACAATTACATCCCAGGCTGATCCTGGTTCAGCGCAAAAACCTGACCTTGGGCACGAGGTCGAAGATTCGAACTACCCACTGCCTGACCCTGTCCTCCTCTGCTGAACAGTCGTCTGGGATCCAGAACCAGATCCTGCTCCACCTCGCAACTGAGGACAATTCTTCTTAATATGCCCCATCTCTCCGCACTGATAACAAGCTCCTGCGGCTACTCGGCATTGCTCCGATGGATGGTTCTTCCCACAATGCACACAAGCATCCTTCTTCTCACCAAAGCGAACATCACCGCTAGACCTTGATCCAGATCCAGAAGAAGAAGAACCAGATTTCTTGAAAGACTGAGGTCGAGGGCTCAAAGTACTCGGAGGTCTAGAAGAAAGAATAGCCCTACCACGCTGGAGACTGATCTCTGCTTGACGACACCGGTTCACCAACCCATCGTACGAAGTAGGATTATCACAGACAGTGACTCGATCAAAGATCTCCTGATTAAGGCCCTGGAGGAAATGATCATACTTGGCTTCAGAACTGCCACTGATATGAGGAGCGAAGGGTAACAACTCAAAGAATTTCTGCTGATACTCATCAACAGACATACTCCCCTGCTTAAGGTTCAGGAGCTCAATCGTCTTGGCCTGGCGAAGGGCTGGAGGAAAGTACAGCTGCATGAACGCTGCACGGAAATCGACCCAAGTCGCTCTACCCTGCGACTGAACTATCGGCGCAGAAGTTGATCGCCACCACCTGCGAGCACGGCCCTCGAGAAGAAAACTAAGGGTCTCCATCTTCTGCTCATCGGTGCACTGGAATGCGCGAAAACAACTCTCCATGCGCTCTAACCAATCTTCCGCATCATCGGGAGTCTCACCGCCAACTAAAGGCTTAGGCCCCATCTGCATGAAACGATGCATATCGAAACGCCTAGGACCATCCCGACGATGACGATGCTCACGATGACGTCTATGATCGTCCTGGTCACCCCATCGACCTACACTCCCCTGACTACTCCCGTCACCAAAGTGGTCAGCCATTGCTACAACATAGAATGGGGAAACTAGTAAATTGGTCAACGGAAATCCCAAAACAGAAATCTATATCCCAAAATCGTATGCATGCTCTGATACCATAAATGTAGTGACCCGTTCCAGAATCACCTACTAATCAAAAACTAAGCATGCAATTAACCTAATTAACAATAATCAGAGATAACAGCGGAAAAGTCAACAAAATAATGGTTATACAACCCAATCGAAGTCTAGAATAACTCAAAATAAAATATCCAATACAACCATATCGAATCAAAACAATACCGATAAACTAAACCAACCAGCTACTCAACGTCCTCCTCCTGCTCCTCCTGAGCTGTCCAACCTGAGGCCTGCCCCGTGGGAATGGGGTGTCCAAGAATAAACAAAACCGAGGACGTGAGCGATAAGAACGCCCAGTACAAAAGTATGAGTATACAGACCTATATGAAATGCACATGCTATGATCATGATACCGGGGTAGTCAAGAAACAGGAGTCACAAAAGGATCTCAACAATGCTCAGTCTAGAGGCGCCAAGTGGATAGTGCCGCGCGGTCCACCTCTGGGTCACTGCATCCACTACAAGACAGACGTGGACCTAAAATGTCCCGGACCACCGAAGCCCTCCCGACCCGTCGGCCACTGTGTACTCTCGGTGTCCATGCGTCCACAAGACAGGGCTGAGCGGCCCCAAGATATAGCTTATCTCGAAAGAGATACAGCTCAACAGTAAAGGCTATCTCGAAGAAGATACGGCTCAACATGAAATGCAACGTGCAGTAATAAACGTGACATAATAGCATGCATCATATGACATATATCAATGCACCACATAATCATGCAACACATATAAGAATGTATACTCAACTAGGATATCTCGGATAGTACTTTCGTACCTCTATCACAGCAATCCTAATCCACTGGAACAACCAGACAACAGGTCTAATCCAAGCCTATTCATCAAGTGAAAACCATCACTAAACTTATCTACCAGACTTAACTAGATAATCCTGAGATAAATACTGATAAAATTCCAAACCTTCGTCCGTCGCTAGCCCGCTGATGCCGCTAGCTCCCAACTAGAGCACAGCTCTGCTACAAGACCAGCAGCTCCCCGCTAGTGCCCAAATCTCGGAACAAGACTAGAACCTGTCAGAAACGACTGAAATGCTATGGAATTCTCTGAATTGGCGAGTCAAAATGAGGAAATCCGACCACTATTTATAGGCCATGTTCGGATCGTCCGAACCCTCTTCGGAACGTCCGAACTCTTACGTGTCCATCGGCTCTTGACAGCTCATGATCGGATCCTCCGATCATGCACTTCGGACCGTCCGAACATGCACGTGTCCAGCTTCTCTTGACACCTCATGTTCGGATCCACCGAACTCACTTCGGACCTTCCGAACTCTTCGTTGCTACCGAACCATCTTCGGTCCGTCCGATCATGACTCGGTCAAAATTACACCTTAAACCTTCTTAATCACCAATAATCCGTTAATTACCCAATTTGGAATTCGGGCTACTACAGAATCACTCCCCTTCTTAGTCCTAGGCAACCCCAAAATAAAGTGCATAGAAATGTCAATCCAAGTTCTTTTTAAGAATAGCACGCAAAAGTGTTCCCAAAGTTCTATTTACAACTTCGGTTTGTCCATCTGTTTGAGGATGACAAGTAGTAGATTACAACAATATTGAGCAAAGTTTAGCCCATAAAGTAATCCAAAAATAGAATCCCTCCCCTTCTTAGTCCTAGGCAACCCCAAAAATAAAGTGCATAGAAATGTCAATCCAAGTTCTTTTAAGAATAGCACGCAAAAGTGTTCCCAAAGTTCTATTGACAACTTCGGTTTGTCCATCTGTTTGAGGATGACAAGTAGTAGATTACAACAATATTTAGCAAAGTTTAGCCCATAAAGTAATCCAAAAATAGAATCCCTACCCTTCTTAGTCCTAGGCAACCCCAAAATAAAGTGCATAGAAATGTCAATCCAAGTTCTTTTAAGAATAGCACGCAAAAGTGTCTCCAAAGTTCTATTGACAACTTCAGTTTGTCCATCTGTTTGAGGATGACAAGTAGTAGATTACAACAATATCGAGCAAAGTTTAGCCCATAAAGTAATCCAAAAATAGAATCCCTCCACTTCTTAGTCCTAGACAACCCCAAAATAAAGTCCATAGTAATGTCAATCCAAGTTCTTTTAAGAATAGCACGCAAAAGTGTTCCCAAAGTTCTATTTACAACTTCGGTTTGTCCATCTGTTTGAGGATGACAAGTAGTAGATTACAACAATATTGAGCAAAGTTTAGCCCATAAAGTAATCCAAAAATAGAATCCCTCCCGTTCTTAGTCCGAGGCAACCCCAAAATAATGTGCATAGAAATGTCAATCCAAGTTCTTTTAAGAATAGCACGCAAAAGTGTTCCCAAAGTTCTATTGACAACTTCAGTTTGTCCATCTGTTTGAGTATGACAAGTAGTAGATTACAACAATATTGAGCAAAGTTTAGACCATAAAGTAATCCAAAAATAGAATCCCTCCCCTTCTTAGTCCTAGGCAACCCCAAAATAAAGTGCATAGAAATGTCAATCCAAGTTCTTTTAAGAATAGCACGCAAAAGTGTTCCCAAAGTTCTATTTACAACTTCGGTTTGTCCATCTGTTTGAGGATGACAAGTAGTAGATTACAACAATATAGAGCAAAGTTTAGCCCATAAAGTAATCCAAAAATAGAATCACTCCCCTTTTTAGTCCTAGGCAACCCCAAAATAAAGTGCATAGAAATGTCAATCCAAGTTCTTTTTAAGAATATAACGCAAAAGTGTTCCCAAAGTTCTATTTACAACTTCGGTTTGTCCATCTGTTTGAGGATGACAAATAGTAGATTACAACAATATTGAGCAAAGTTTAGCCCATAAAGTAATCCAAAAATAGAATCCCTCCCCTTCTTAGTCCTAGGCAACCCCAAAATAAAGTGCATAGAAATGGCAACCCAAAGTTTGACAAAGAAGGGGAGGGATTCTATTTTTGGATTACTTTATGGGCTAAACTTTGCTCAATATTGTTGTAATCTACTACTTGTCATCCTCAAACGGATTGACAAACCGAAGTTGTAAATAGAACTTTGGGAACACTTTTGCGTGCTATTCTTAAAAAAACTTGGATTGACATTTCTATGGACTTTATTTTGGGGTTTCCTAGGACTAAGAAGGGGAGGGATTCTATTTTTGGATTAATTTATGGGCTAAACTTTGCTCAATATTGTTGTAATCTACTACTTGTCATCCTCAAACAGATGGACAAACTGAAGTTGTCAATAGAACTTTGGGAACACTTTTGCGTGCTATTCTTAAAAGAACTTGGATTGACATTTCTATGGACTTTATTTTGGGGTTGCCTAGGACCAAGAAGGGGAGGGATTCTATTTTTGGATTACTTTATGGGCTAAACTTTGCTCAATATTGTTGTAATCTACTATTTGTCATCCTCAAACAGATGGACAAACTGAAGTTGTCAATAGAACTTTGGGAACACTTTTGCGTGCTATTCTTAAAAAGAACTTGGATTGACATTTCTATATACTTTATTTTGGGGTTGCCTAGGACTAAGAAGGGGAGGGATTCTATTTTTGGATTACTTTATGGGCTAAACTTTGCTCAATATTGTTGTAATCTACTACTTGTCATACTCAAACAGATGGACAAACTGAAGTTGTCAATAGAACTTTGGGAACACTTTTGCGTGCTATTCTTAAAAAGAACTTGGATTGACATTTCTATGCACTTTATTTTGGGGTTGCCTAGGACTAAGAAGGGGAGGGATTCTATTTTTGGATTACTTTATGGGCTAAACTTTGCTCAATATTGTTGTAATCTACTAATTGTCATCCTCAAACAGATGGACAAACTGAAGTTGTCAATAGAACTTTGGGAACACTTTTGCGTGCTATTCTTAAAAGAACTTGGATTGACATTTCTATGCACTTTATTTTGGGGTTGCCTAGGACTAAGAAGGGGAGGGATTCTATTTTTGGATTACTTTATGGGCTAAACTTTGCTCTATATTGTTGTAATCTACTACTTGTCATCCTCAAACAGATGGACTGTGGGGACCCGGGCTCTAATTCTTTTTCTTGGGATTAAATGGATCAATAATATAAAAGTGGGTCAAATTTTCGCTTTTTACATTACTCAAAAGTAACTAAACAACATCAGTTCTTTATTTATTTTACAACATGCAAACGTAATATACAAACATAGGATACAACATTTCTTGTTTTAATCCATCCTCTGTAACTAGTAGTGAAATACAGTACAAGATAAAAGTAACTCTACTAGTCCATCTGCTAGGCCCGTGATCACCACGCTATGTCCATCGCTCATCTCTGTCGTGACCCAGATCCTGCCCCACCTGTTGTTATGCACACATACAGACATAACAACAGCCGGAAAACCGGTGAGAACAAATCCCAGTATAAACATGTATACATGTAATACAACAATCTAAAACATGAAACATGCTAATATGAATGTCATTCATATATAATCATGCAATGCGAGTCTAATCATGTCTAGATGCGACTCGACTAAAACTCTAAGATCCCGTTGTGAATAAGACGTCACTGGCTGTCACCTACCCTACCAATCGAGGTGCTGTACGTCTTATTCCTAGACTTCGGCCTGATCTGTATCCGCGTCTACAATAGGGGCGGTGATCTTCCCCTAAGCTGAGATATCGCCGAACATCTAGTAGTCTGCCTGATCTCCAGACTGCCCTATCTTAATGCATGAATACAAAATCTGTAAACAAGCATAATGCAATGCTACATGATCTGTAAACAAAGCATAGCAAGATCTGCATACAAGTTCTATAAACCAATCTATAACAATCATAATCATATCAAGGTATGAACAATAAAACAAGTATGTGATTTTGGTTGGGAAACTCAAATGTGATCTGGGGACCCGGGCTCTAATTCTTTTTCTTGGGATTAAATGGATCAATAATATAAAAGTGGGTCAAATTTTCGATTTTTATATTACTCAAAAGTAACTAAACAACATCAGTTCTTTATTTATTTTACAACATGCAAACGTAATATACAAACATAGGATACAACATTTCTTGTTTTAATCCATCCTCTGTAACTAGTAGTGAAATACAGTACAAGATAAAAGTAACTCTACTAGTCCATCTGCTAGGCCCGTGATCACCACGCTATGTCCATCGCTCATCTCTGTCGTGACCCAGATCCTGCCCCACCTGTTGTTATGCACACATACAGACATAACAACGGCCGGAAAACCGGTGAGAACAAATCCCAGTATAAACATGTATACATGTAATACAACAATCTAAAACATGAAACATGCTAATATGAATGTCATTCATATATAATCATGCAATGCGAGTCTAATCATGTCTAGATGCGACTCGACTAAAACTCTAGGGATCCCGTTGTGAATAAGACGTCACTAGCTGTCACCTACCCTACCAATCGAGGTGCTGTACGTCTTATTCCTAGACTTCGGCCTGATCTGTATCCGCGTCTACAATAGGGGCGGTGATCTTCCCCTAAGCTGAGATATCGCCGAACATCTAGTAGTCTGCCTGATCTCCAGACTGCCCTATCTTAATGCATGAATACAAAATCTGTAAACAAGCATAATGCAATGCTACATGATCTGTAAACAAAGCATAGCAAGATCTGCATACAAGTTCTATAAACCAATCTATAACAATCATAATCATATCAAGGTATGAACAATAAAACAAGTATGTGATTTTGGTTGGGAAACTCAAATGTGATCTCATTTGAGTCGTGATTCCCCAAACAAAACATGTACTATACCTTTCGTCGTAGAATCGCTGTCACGGTCGTCAATACGAATCTGAAATGGAAATGTGGATACGAACTCTATCAATTTCTAATCTAAATCAACACATAACCAAGTTACTACGTGATCTCAATACAATTTGACGGCATAACGACGTAATTCTCGATACCGGTCAATCAATTTCTCAACATATATCAACATAGACTAATATCCAATCTCAACGATCAATAATCGATCTCACAAGTACATCATATCCTCAAAAATCTGCACAATCTATATGCAACATATACTGGAATTCGAAACTATCACATACGATATCTGTTTTACAATCCTCTTGCGTTTCTACGGTGTCAATAACTACAAGAACACATTCTTAAGCTTAAATCATAATTCTCCCAACACATGTATTTCTAAACATGCTGGAATCGAAGAAAACTTACGTCACCGTGTAGCTAATGATGAGAGGAGTTCAAAACCGCAATCGGATTAAGGTTTGGATGGCTAAATCTTGTAAAACCCCAAATTAAAAGTTGCAAGACCATGAAGTTTCTCTCCTCTGAACGTCTGAAATTATGCTGGAATGAAGAGAAAACGTGCATGTTATATATATATCTTGCATGTCTCGAAACACATGGCAAATCCTTGGCTGTACACGGCTCTCGCTCGGGCGGTCAAAAGTTGCCGCCCGGGCGAGTAATTCGCGGCCCTCGCCCATCCAGCAGCCTCGCTCGGACGGTCAAAAACATCCGCCCGGGCGAGTGAATCTCGGCCCTCTTCTCCTAGGCACTCTCGCTCGGGCGGTCAAAAACGTCCGCCCGGGCGAGTCACTTTCGCCCAACTCTATTATTATCTCAATTTAATCTTAAAATAACCTGGTTATAATCATGTCCACTCAAAATCAATAATCTCAAACTAACATGTTATAAAATCTTGGGCATTACATTTCTCCCCCTCTAAGATATAAGTTCGTCCTCGAACTCGCAGGTAAATTATCAAATATCCATGACAAGTAATATAATCAATACTGAAGAGTTACTTACATCATATAAATAGCTCAGGGTGTTTCTGTCGCATAATTGCTTCCGTCTCCCACGTCGCTTCTTCGATGCCATGACGACTCCACTGAAATTTCACAAGTGGAATAATCTTCGTTCTGAGCCTCTTTTCTTTCCGATCAAGGATCTGTATCGGTTGTTCCACATAGCTCAATGTCTGATCAAGTTCAGCTTCGTCAGGTTGAATGACATGAGAAACATCTGGCATATACTTACGCAACATCGATACATGAAAGACATCATGTATCCCGGATAGAGAAGGAGGAAGTGCAAGTCGATAAGCTCGATCGCCAATCTTCTCAAGAATCTCGTAAGGACCAATGTATCGAGGAGATAGTTTCCCGCGTTTGCCAAATCGAACAACGCCTCTGAATGGAGAAATCTTTAAGAATACTCTATCTCCTGCCTCGAATACTAACGGTCTACGTCTGATATTGGCATACTTTGCTTGTCGATCTTGTGCTGTCTTCATCCTCTTCTGAATAACTTTTACCTTCTCAGTCATGTCACGAATCATATCTGGCCCAAGTTCTGGTACATCTGAGATATCATCCCAATATAGCGGAGATCTGCACTTCTTGCCATACAAAGCTTCAAACGGTGCCATTTCAATGCTCGTCTGATAGCTGTTATTGTAAGAAAATTCGCAAAGAGGTAGAGAATCTTGCCAACCAATGCCGAAATCTAGCACGACGGCCCTTAGCATATCCTCTAGAGTCTGGATAGTCCGCTCTGACTGTCCATCTGTCTGAGGATGGTAAGCAGTACTCAGGTGTAATGTCGTTCCTAAGGCCTGCTGTAAACTGTGCCAGAAGTGTGAAGTGAATCGTGGATCACGATCTGATACGATAGACTTCGGTACTCCATGCAATCTGACTACCTCTCGAATATAAATCTCCGCCATCTGATCCTGTCTATACGTCATTCTGTATGGGATGAAACATGCAGATTTGGTCAGTCTGTCAATAATGACCCAAATCGCATCGCAGCCTCTGGATGATCGTGGTAACTTCGTCACAAAATCCATGGAAATGTGGTCCCATTTCCATTCAGGAATGGCTAGACTCTGAAGTAATCCACCAGGCTTCTTCCTCTCAGCTTTCACCTGTTGGCAATTCAAACACTTAGACACAAATTCGGCAATGTCTGACTTCATTTGCTTCCACCAGAACTGTGTCTTTAAATCATTGTACATCTTCCTGCCACCCGGATGAATGCTGAACCGACTACAATGTGCCTCTGACAGAATCTGCTGTCTCAAATCTGCAACATCTGGCACAACTAGACGGTTATTCACGTACAACACATGATCCCGTACCTGATATTCTGATACATGCCCTGATCTGACCATTTGGATTGATTTCTGCACATTCTGATCGGTTCTTTGTGCTTCCTTGATCCTCATAATCAAATTGGGCTCAACTTGGATCGTAAAAAGTCGTAGTGGCTTACTATCAGTATCAAATTCTAATCCAGATGTACAGCAATTTTCAACTAATTTGTTAACACCTATCGTCGATAAGGACAAAGAACATACCTTACGACTCAAGGCATTTGCTGCTGCATTTGACTTTCCTGGATAATATTTGATTTCACAATCAAAATCTTTCAGAAGATCTAGCCATCTACGCTGCCTCATATTCAATTCTGATTGAGAAAATAAGTACTTCAGGCTTTTGTGATCGGAGAAGATCTCAAATTTCTCGCCGTAGAGATAATGACGCCAAATCTTTAGTGCAAATACGATAGCCGCCAATTCCAGATCATGAATGGGGTATCGAACTTCATGTGGCTTTAATTGTCTCGAGGCGTATGCGATCACATGACCTCGCTGCATAAGAACACATCCCAAACCTCTATGAGAAGCATCACAATAGACAACGAAATCACCTGTACCTGAAGGTATCGTCAATACTGGAGCACTAGTCAGTCTTTTCTTCAATTCAACAAAGCTAGACTCACACTCCTCTGACCAAACAAATGGTGCATTCTTTTGTGTCAATTGAGTTATCGGCTTGGCAATACTGGAGAAATCTTTGATAAATCTTCTGTAGTATCCGGCTAAGCCCATGAAACTGCGTATTTCTGGTACAGAAGTCGGTCTCGACCAACTGATCACAGCTTCCACTTTACTCGGATCAACAGAAATACCATCTCCAGAAATGATATGCCCCAAGAATACAACTCGATTCAACCAAAACTCACACTTTGACAATTTAGCATACAGTCGCTCCTTTCTCAACGTCTGCAAACAATTCTGAGATGCTCTGCATGCTCATTTCTGTTCTTTGAATACACCAAAATATCATCGATGAAAACAATGACAAATTCATCCAAATATTTCTGAAACACTTGGTTCATCAAGCCCATAAATACCGCAGGAGCATTTGTTAAACCGAAAGGCATGACAATAAATTCGTAATGTCCATATCTGGTTCGAAATGCTGTCTTCGGTATATCTACCTCTCGAACTCTGAGCTGATGATAACCAGAACGTAAATCAATCTTAGAGTAGACGGAGGATCCCTGCAACTGATCAAATAAATCATCGATCCTAGGCAAAGGATATTTATTCTTGATCGTTGCCTTATTCAGCTGCCGGTAGTCTATACACAATCGCATCGAACCGTCTTTCTTCCGCACAAACAGCACCGGAGCGCCCCAAGGAGATACACTAGGTCTGATATATCCCTTGGCCAGAAGATCTTCTAATTGTGCTTTCAATTCTTTTAGTTCGATGGGTGCCATCCTATACGGAGTTCTCAAAATAGGGACGGTACCTGGTGTAAGATCAATACTGAAGTCTACTTCACGAACCGGAGGTAATCCTGGGATCTCATCTGGAAAAATATCTAGAAATTCCCGCACTACTGGTATATCTGCCAACGCCGGGCTCGACTTCTGCATATCTACAGCATAAATAAAGAAACCATCCGCTCCTTTTTGCAACAATCTGTTCATAGTAAGAGCCGAAATCAAGGGAATCCGAGATCTGGAACCCTTCCCGTAGAATTTCCACTCGTCTGTCATCTCGGGTCTGAATCTGACAATCTTGTGGAAACAAACCACGGTAGCTCTGTACTTTGTTAGCATGTCAATCCCGACTATACAATCAAAATCAGCCAGGCCCAACACTATACACTCTAGGTCAATTTCATGCCCCTCAAACTGTAGAATGCAATGTCTAACCGTAGTTACAGATATCAATCCACTTCCCAACGGAGAATTAATAGATACAACTTCTAACAAAGACTCAACAGGCAAGGAATGCAACAATGCAAATCGTTCTGAAATGAATATATGCGATGCACCTGTATCTATCAAGATATAAGCAGGATAACCATAAAGAGAGCAGTTACCTGCTATAACATCATCTGGTGCATCTTGTGCTTGCTCTTCTGTCAATGCAAACACTTGAGCCTGTTGCCTCGGGGGTTGAGTCACCGTCAGACTACCTCGGCCTCTGGGTGGAGTCTGTACTGGTGGAGGCTGAAAAGAGTGAACTTGTAATGCCCAGAACAATGATTGACATATACGAATATGTTGTGAAGATTGTACATAACCATAAGAAATAAGAAATGATATCATATATGATTTTCAGTATGATTATGACTTGTTGGGACAGAAGTACTGTATTGGATTATGATTGAGAATATGATAGTGTTGATATCTATTGAGAATTAGATTGACCGATATCGAGAATATTGGAGTATTTATATTTCGGTGAGACCGGAAGGACCGAACCGAGATCGGAACGTACGATCAGAGTTCGCATCGTCCGTTCGGAGTTCGGAGCGTCCGAGCCAGGTGGCTGGACACATGGATGGCATGCAATAGTTCGGATCGACCGATCGTAGTTCGGATCATCCGAGACAGTTGGCTAGAGACGTGGAAGACATGCAGGATTCGGAACGTCCGAAGTAAGTTCGGAGCGTCCGACGTGTGTCAGATCGGATCGTCCGAAGTGGATCGGACCTTCCGATCGTTGTCTATAAATAGAAGCGCGAGGTCTCAGTTTAGAGTCATTCCTACGAGGTCTCAGTAGAATTAGAAGTGTTAGAAAGTCATTTCTATTTCAGATTCATCTTCACGACTGTAACAACAATTCTACGACGGAAGGTATAATACATGTTTTGTTTTGGGGAATCACGACTCAAATGAGATCACATTTGAGTTTCCCAACCAAAACCACATACGAGTTTTATTGTTTATATCTTGATATAGGTATTATTATTATAGATTTGTTTATAGATCTTGTATGCAAATCTCGCTATGCTTTGTTTACAGATCATGTTACATTGCATTAGATGTTTATTAGAACTTGTATTCAATTCTTATTATGCTTTGTTTACAGATCATGTTACATTGCATTAGATGATTATGCTTGTTTACAGATTTTGTATTCATGCATTAAGATAGGACAGTCTGGAGATCAGGCAGACTTCTAGATGTTCGGTTCTATCCCAGCTTAGGGGAAGATCACCGCCCCTTTGTAGACGTGGATACAGATCAGGCCGAAGTCTAGGAATAAGACGTACCGTCACCCCGATTGGGAGGGTAGGTGATAGATCGTCTTATTCACACCGGGATCCCTAGAGTTTTAGTCGAGTCGCATCTAGACATGATTAGGCTCGCATTTCATGATTTTATATGAATGACATTCATATCAGCATGTTTCATGTTTTATAGTATTTATATGCATGTTCACATGTTTATACTGGGATGTGTTCTCACCGGTTTTCCGGCTGTTGTTATGTCTGTATGTGTGCATAACAACAGGTGGGGCAGGATTTGGGTCGAGACAGAGATGATCGTGTTAGCGTGGAGATCTCGGGCCTAGCAGACGGACCAGTAGTTGTCTTTTGTTATGTACTGTATTTTATTACTGGTTAGTTGAGGATATACGGAACAGGACATAGATTTTATGTTTGTATGTTGTAAATTAAATAAAGAACTTGTGCTTGTCTAGTTACATTTTGATTTAAATATAAAAGCGAAAAATTGACCCACATTTTAGAATAACAATCCATTTAATCCCAAGAAAAAGATTTAGAGCCCGGGTCCCCACAACAGGTGGTATCAGAGCCGATAGTTCCGTTAGACTGGCCGATAGTTCCGTTAGACTGAAATAGGATAGAATGAGCGGGGTAGATCGAGTCTTCTTCCTTGCTTGATGATGTGCTAGCATGATTATTGCTTTCTTATTACATGTTGTTTGGTATTTGATTAATTTCAGCATGTGATTGACTGAATCAGAACCGATTCTAGATCAGAGGTAACTGACTAGATGATGGCTGAGACAGTTGTATATCTTGTTTACTAATCAGTTGGATTATTAGATATGCCTCCTAGAAGAGCAGCCGTACCTCTACGACCAGCAGCGCCAGAGCAGGGGAGTACATCCGGAGATTCTATGGATGTTACGGCGACCCCTATGGAGACGTTGCTGAAGCGATTCCAATCCTTTCGACCTCCCAATTTAAAAGGTACCGAGAATGCCATCGAGTGCGAAAGTTGGCTTGAAGATATTGAGATGCTATTCGACTCGTTGGAGTACAGTGATGAGAAGAGGATCAAGCTAATTGGCCATCAATTGCAAGATATAGCAAAGAATTGGTGGTTGAACATTAGGAAAGCTTTAGAGCAGCGGGGTACCGAAATTTCTTGGAAGGTATTCAAAACCGAGTTTTATCAGCGATTCTTCCCTGTATCCTACCGTAAAGATAAAGGCGCTGAATTCGCAAACCTGAGGCAAGGGCCATTGAACATTGAGGAGTACGTTGCTAAATTCTCTTCTTTGCTTCGTTTTGCACCCCATGTTTCAGGAAATGACGAGGCCATGGCGGATCAGTTTATAAATGGCCTGAATCCAGATATCTTTACGTTGGTCAATACTGGGAGACCCGATAACTTCTCGGATGCATTGAATCGTGCCAAAGGAGCTGAAGCAGGATTGCTTAGACAACGGAGTGCTCCTTATGTTGCACCGAGTCCGAGACCGCCACTACCTCCATCCCAAGTTCCTCCTCCTCGAGTCGAAAGTGGTGGTAGTGGTAGTGGACGCAAAGAACAGCTGAAGGCGAAGGGGAAACAGTTTAAAAGACCAGGGAGCAGTTCGTCGAGCTCCAGCGGATCAAAACAGAGTGGTTTTGATCAAAGTTCAAGGTTTATCGGTGGTTATTGCAGTTCCTGTGGAGGAAAGCATGCGACTGAACAGTGTCAAGGGGTGACAGGGAGATGCAACTATTGCAGGCAACCAGGGCATTTTGCCAAAGTCTGTCCACAGAGAGGTGTACAGCAAGGCCAGAGTGGAAGAGCATCCGGTTCAGTACCTCAGTTTGAGCGGCAGGCATCGTCGGTTCACTCTTTTCAGCCTCCACCAGCACCGACTCCACCCAGAGGCCGAGGTAGTCAGACTGTGACTCAACCTCCGAGGCAACAGGCCCAAGTGTTTGCGTTGACAGAGGAGCAAGCACAAGATGCACCAGATGATGTTATAGCAGGTAACTGTCTCCTTTATGGTTATCCTGCTTATATCTTGATAGATACAGGTGCATCGCATACATTCATCTCAGAACGATTTGCATTGTTGCATTCATTGCCTGTTGAGTCTTTGTTAGACGTTGTGTCTATTAATTCTCCGTTGGGAAGTGGATTAATATCTGTAACTACGGTTAGACATTGCATTCTACAGTTTGAGGGGCATGAGATTGACCTAGATTGTATAGTGTTGGGTCTAGCTGATTTTGATTGTATAGTCGGTATTGACATGCTAACGAAGTACAGAGCCACCGTGGATTGTTTCCACAAGATTGTCAGATTCAGACCCGAGATGACAGACGAGTGGAAATTCTACGGGAAGGGTTCCAGATCTCGGATTCCCTTGATTTCGGCTCTTACTATGAACAGACTGTTACAGAAAGGAGCGGATGGTTTCTTTGTTTATGCTGTAGATATGCAGAAGTCGAGCCCGGCATTGGCAGATCTGCCAGTAGTACGGGAATTTCCAGATATTTTTCCAGATGAGATCCCAGGATTACCTCCGGTTCGTGAGGTAGATTTCAGCATTGAACTTGCGCCAGGTACCGTACCTATTTCGAAAGCTCCATATAGGATGGCACCCATCGAACTCAAAGAATTGAAAGCACAATTAGAAGATCTTCTAGCCAAGGGATATATCAGACCTAGTGTATCTCCTTGGGGCGCTCCTGTGCTGTTCGTGCGAAAGAAAGATGGGTCGATGCGGTTGTGTATCGATTACCGGCAGTTGAACAAGGCAACGATCAAGAATAAATATCCTTTGCCTAGGATCGATGACCTATTTGATCAGTTGCAGGGATCCTCGGTCTATTCTAAGATTGATTTACGTTCTGGTTATCATCAGCTCAGAGTTCGAGATATAGACATACCAAAGACAGCGTTTCGAACCAGGTATGGACATTACGAATTTATTGTCATGCCTTTTGGTTTAACAAATGCTCCTGCGGTATTTATGGGCTTGATGAACCAAGTGTTTCAGAGATATCTAGATGAATTTGTGATTGTCTTCATTGATGACATTTTGGTGTATTCGAAGAACAGAAATGAGCATGCAGAGCATCTCAGAATTGTTTTGCAGACGTTGAGAAACGAGCGACTGTATGCTAAATTGTCAAAGTGTGAGTTTTGGTTGAATAGAGTTGTCTTCTTAGGACATATCATTTCTGGAGATGGTATTTCTGTTGATCCGAGTAAAGTGGAAGCTGTGATTAGTTGGTCGAGACCGACTTCTGTACCAGAAATACGCAGTTTCATGGGCTTAGCCGGATACTACAGAAGATTTATCAAAGATTTCTCCAGTATTGCAAAACCAATAACTCAATTAACACAAAAGAATGCACCATTTGTTTGGTCAGAGGAATGTGAGTCTAGCTTTGTTGAATTGAAGAAAAGGCTGACCAGTGCTCCAGTATTGACGATACCTTCAGGTACAGGTGATTTTGTTGTATATTGTGATGCTTCTCATAGAGGTTTGGGATGTGTTCTTATGCAGCGAGGTCATGTGATCGCATACGCCTCAAGACAATTGAAGCCACATGAAGTTCGATACCCCATTCATGATCTTGAATTGGCGGCTATCGTGTTTGCATTAAAGATTTGGCGTCATTATCTCTATGGCGAGAAATTTGAGATCTTTTCCGATCACAAGAGCTTAAAGTACCTATTTTCTCAATCAGAATTGAATATGAGGCAACGTAGATGGCTAGATCTTCTGAAAGACTTTGACTGTGAAATCAAATATTATCCAGGTAAGTCAAATGCAGCAGCAGATGCCTTGAGTCGTAAGGTATGTTCATTGTCCTTATCAACGATAGGTGTTAACAAGTTAGTTGAAAATTGCTGTATGTCTGGATTAGAATTTGATACAGATAGTAAGCCACTACGACTCTTTACGATCCAAGTTGAGCCCAATTTGATTATGAGGATTAAGGAAGCACAAAGAACTGATCAGAATGTGCAAAGATCAATCCAAATGGTCAGATCAGGGCATGTATCAGAATATCAGGTACGAGATCATGTGTTGTACGTGAATAACCGTCTAGTTGTGCCAGATGTTGCAGATTTGAGACAGCAGATTCTGACGGAGGCACATTGTAGTCGGTTCAGCATCCATCCTGGTGGCAGAAAGATGTACAATGACTTGAAGACATAGTTCTGGTGGAAGCAAATGAAGTCAGACATTGCCGAATTTGTGTCTAAATGCTTGAACTGCCAACAGGTGAAGGCCGAGAGGAAGAAGCCGGGGGGTTTACTTCAGAGTTTATCCATTCCAGAATGGAAATGGGACCACATTTCCATGGATTTCGTGACGAAGTTACCTCGATCATCCAGAGGTTGCGATGCGATTTGGGTCATTATTGAAAGATTGACCAAATCTGCTTGTTTCATCCCTTATAGAATGACGTATAGACAGGATCAGATGACGGAGATTTATATTCGGGAGGTAGTCAGATTGCATGGAGTGCCGAAGTCTATCGTATCAGATCGTGATCCACGATTCACTTCACACTTCTGGCACAGTTTACAGCAGGCATTAGGTACGACCTTACACCTTAGCACTGCTTACCATCCTCAGACAGACGGACAGTCAGAACGGACTATCCAGACATTAGAGGATATGTTGAGAGCCGTCGTGCTAGATTTTGGCATTAGTTGGCAAGATTCCCTACCTCTTTGCGAATTCTCGTACAATAATAGCTATCAAACAAGCATTGAGATGGCACCGTTTGAAGCTTTGTATGGCAAGAGGTGCAGATCTCCGCTATATTGGGATGATGTTTCAGAAGTACCAGAACTTGGGCCAGATATGATTCGTGACATGACTGAGAAGGTAAAGGTTATTCAGAAAAGAATGAAGACAGCACAGGATAGGCAAGCAAAGTACGCCAATATCAGACGTAGACCGTTAGTATTTGAGGTAGGAGATAGGGTATTCTTGAAAATTTCTCCTTTTAGAGGCGTTGTGCGATTTGGCAAACGTGGGAAGCTATCTCCTCGATACATTGGTCCGTACGAGATTCTTGAAAAGATTGGCGATCGAGCTTATCGACTTGCTCTTCCTCCTTCCTTATCCGGAATACATGACGTATTTCATGTATCAATGTTACGCAGATATATGCCAGATGTTTCTCATGTTATTCAACCGAACGAAGCTGAACTTGATCAAACCTTAAGCTATATAGAACGACCGATACAGATTCTTGATCGAAAGGACAAACAGCTCAGAACGAAGACCATTCCACTTGTGAAAGTTCAGTGGAGTCGACATGGCATTGAGGAAGCGACGTGGGAAACGGAAGAAAACATGAGGCAGAAACACCCCGAGTTATTTATATGATATGAGTATGTATTCAGTTTTAGATTATCAAACTGTTTTAGATACTTTGTATGGTTACTTCAGTTCGAGGACGAACTTCTGTCTTAGAGGGGGAGAAATGTAATGCCCAGAACAATGATTGACATATACGAATATGTTGTGAAGATTGTACATAACCATAAGAAATAAGAAATGATATCATATATGATTTTCAGTATGATTATGACTTGTTGGGACAGAAGTACTGTATTGGATTATGATTGAGAATATGATAGTGTTGATATCTATTGAGAATTAGATTGACCGATATCGAGAATATTGGAGTATTTATATTTCGGTGAGACCGGAAGGACCGAACCGAGATCGGAACGTACGATCAGAGTTCGCATCGTCCGTTCGGAGTTCGGAGCGTCCGAGCCAGGTGGCTGGACACATGGATGGCATGCAATAGTTCGGATCGACCGATCGTAGTTCGGATCATCCGAGACAGTTGGCTAGAGACGTGGAAGACATGCAGGATTCGGAACGTCCGAAGTAAGTTCGGAGCGTCCGACGTGTGTCAGATCGGATCGTCCGAAGTGGATCGGACCTTCCGATCGTTGTCTATAAATAGAAGCGCAAGGTCTCAGTTTAGAGTCATTCCTACGAGGTCTCAGTAGAATTAGAAGTGTTAGAAAGTCATTTCTATTTCAGATTCATCTTCACGACTGTAACAGCAATTCTACGACGGAAGGTATAATACATGTTTTGTTTTGGGGAATCACGACTCAAATGAGATCACATTTGAGTTTCCCAACCAAAACCACATACGAGTTTTATTGTTTATATCTTGATATAGGTATTATTATTATAGATTTGTTTATAGATCTTGTATGCAAATCTCGCTATGCTTTGTTTACAGATCATGTTACATTGCATTAGATGTTTATTAGAACTTGTATTCAATTCTTATTATGCTTTGTTTACAGATCATGTTACATTGCATTAGATGATTATGCTTGTTTACAGATTTTGTATTCATGCATTAAGATAGGACAGTCTGGAGATCAGGCAGACTTCTAGATGTTCGGTTCTATCCCAGCTTAGGGGAAGATCACCGCCCCTTTGTAGACGTGGATACAGATCAGGCCGAAGTCTAGGAATAAGACGTACCGTCACCCCGATTGGGAGGGTAGGTGATAGATCGTCTTATTCACACCGGGATCCCTAGAGTTTTAGTCGAGTCGCATCTAGACATGATTAGGCTCGCATTTCATGATTTTATATGAATGACATTCATATCAGCATGTTTCATGTTTTATAGTATTTATATGCATGTTCACATGTTTATACTGGGATGTGTTCTCACCGGTTTTCCGGCTGTTGTTATGTCTGTATGTGTGCATAACAACAGGTGGGGCAGGATTTGGGTCGAGACAGAGATGATCGTGTTAGCGTGGAGATCTCGGGCCTAGCAGACGGACCAGTAGTTGTCTTTTGTTATGTACTGTATTTTATTACTGGTTAGTTGAGGATATACGGAACAGGACATAGATTTTATGTTTGTATGTTGTAAATTAAATAAAGAACTTGTGCTTGTCTAGTTACATTTTGATTTAAATATAAAAGCGAAAAATTGACCCACATTTTAGAATAACAATCCATTTAATCCCAAGAAAAAGATTTAGAGCCCGGGTCCCCACAGAACTGATGATGCGTGCCGCTCAAACTGAGGTACGGAACCGGATGCTCTTCCACTCTGGCCTTGCTGTACACTCCTCTGGGGACAGACTTTGGCAAAATGCCCTGGTTGCCTACAAATGTTGCATCGGCCTGTAACTCCCTGGCACTGTTCAGTCGCATGCCTACCTCCACAAGAATTACAGTAGACACCTGAAGTCCTTGAACTTTGATCAAACCCAGTCTGTCTTGATCCGCTGGAGCTCGACGAACTGCTCCCAGGTCGCTTAAACTGTTTCCCTTTTGCCTTCAGCTGTTCTTTGCGTCCACTACTACTACCACCGCTTTCGAATCGAGGAGGAGGAACTTGGGATGGAGGTAGTGGCGGTCTCGGACTCGGTGCAACATACGGAGCACTCCGTTGCCTAAGCAATCCTGCTTCAGCTCTTTTGGCACGATTCAATGCATCATAGAAATTATCGGGTCTCCCAGTATTGACCAACGTAAAGATATCTGGATTCAGGCCGTTTATAAACTGATCTGCCATGGCCTCATCGTTCCCTGAAACATGGGGTGCAAAACGAAGCAAAGAGGAAAATTTGGCAACGTACTCCTCAATGTTCAGTGGCCCTTGCCTCAGATTGGCAAATTCTGCACCTTTATCTTTACGGTAGGATATGGGAAAGAAACGCTGATAAAACTCGGTCTTAAATACCTTCCAAGTAATCTCGGTACCCCGCTGCTCTAAAGCTCTCCTAATGTTCAACCACCAATTCTTGGCTATATCTTGCAATTGATGGCCAATTAGCTTGATCCTCTTCTCATCACTGTACTCCAAAGAGTCCAATAGCATTTCGATATCCTCAAGCCAGCTTTCGCACTCGATGGCATTCTCGGTACCTTTTAAAGTGGGAGGTCGAAAGGATTGGAATCGCTTCAGCAACGTCTCCATAGGGGTAGCCGTAACATCCATAGGATCTCCGGATGTGCTCCCCTGTTCTGGCGCTGCTGGTCGTAGAGGTACTGCTGCTCTTCTAGGTGGCATATCTAATAATCCAAAGGATTAGTATACAATATATACAACTGTCTCAGCCATCCTCTAGTCAGTTACCTCTGATCTAGAATCAGTTCTGATTCAGTTTATCACATGCTGAAAGAAATCAAACACAAACAACATGTAATAGGAAAGCAATAATCATGCTAGCACATCATAAGCAAGGAAGAAGACTCGATCTACCCCGCTCATTCTATCCTATCTCAATCTAAAGGACCTCTCTGCTCTGATACCACCTGTTGTGGGGACCCGGGCTCTAATTCTTTTTCTTGGGATTAAATGGATCAATAATATAAAAGTGGGTCAAATTTTCGCTTTTTACATTACTCAAAAGTAACTAAACAACATCAGTTCTTTATTTATTTTACAACATGCAAACGTAATATACAAACATAGGATACAACATTTCTTGTTTTAATCCATCCTCTGTAACTAGTAGTGAAATACAGTACAAGATAAAAGTAACTCTACTAGTCCATCTGCTAGGCCCGTGATCACCACGCTATGTCCATCGCTCATCTCTGTCGTGACCCAGATCCTGCCTGTTGTGGGGACCCAGGCTCTAATTCTTTTTCTTGGGATTAAATGGATCAATAATATAAAAGTGGGTCAAATTTTCGCTTTTTACATTACTCAAAAGTAACTAAACAACATCAGTTCTTTATTTATTTTACAACATGCAAACGTAATATACAAACATAGGATACAACATTTCTTGTTTTAATCCATCCTCTGTAACTAGTAGTGAAATACAGTACAAGATAAAAGTAACTCTACTAGTCCATCTGCTAGGCCCGTGATCACCACGCTATGTCCATCGCTCATCTCTGTCGTGACCCAGATCCTGCCCCACCTGTTGTTATACACACATACAGACATAACAACAGCCGGAAAACCGGTGAGAACAAATCCCAGTATAAACATGTATACATGTAATACAACAATCTAAAACATGAAACATGCTAATATGAATGTCATTCATATATAATCATGCAATGCGAGTCTAATCATGTCTAGATGCGACTCGACTAAAACTCTAGGGATCCCGTTGTGAATAAGACGTCACTAGCTGTCACCTACCCTACCAATCGAGGTGCTGTACGTCTTATTCCTAGACTTCGGCCTGATCTGTATCCGCGTCTACAATAGGGGAGGTGATCTTCCCCTAAGCTGAGATATCGCCGAACATCTAGTAGTCTGCCTGATCTCCAGACTGCCCTATCTTAATGCATGAATACAAAATCTGTAAACAAGCATAATGCAATGCTACATGATCTGTAAACAAAGCATAGCAAGATCTGCATACAAGTTCTATAAACCAATCTATAACAATCATAATCATATCAAGGTATGAACAATAAAACAAGTATGTGATTTGGTTGGGAAACTCAAATGTGATCTCATTTGAGTCGTGATTCCCCAAACAAAACATGTACTATACCTTTCGTCGTAGAATCGCTGTCACGGTCGTCAATACGAATCTGAAATGGAAATGTGGATACGCACTCTATCAATTTCTAATCTAAATCAACACATAACCAAGTTACTACGTGATCTCAATACAATTTGACGGCATAACGACGTAATTCTCGATACCGGTCAATCAATTTCTCAACATATATCAACATAGACTAATATCCAATCTCAACGATCAATAATCGATCTCACAAGTACATCATATCCTCAAAAATCTGCACAATCTATATGCAACATATACTGGAATTCGAAACTATCACATACGATATCTGTTTTACAATCCGCTTGCGTTTCTACGGTGTCAATAACTACAAGAACACATTCTTAAGCCTAAATCATAATTCTCCCAACACATGTATTTCTAAACATGCTGGAATCGAAGAAAACTTACGTCACCGTGTAGCTAATGATGAGAGGAGTTCAAAACCGCAATCGGATTAAGGTTTGGATGGCTAAATCTTGTAAAACCCCAAATTAAAAGTTGCAAGACCATGAAGTTTCTCTCCTCTGAACATCTGAAATTATGCTGGAATGAAGAGAAAACGTGCATGTTATATATATATCTTGCATGTCTCGAAACACATGGCAAATCCTTGGCTGTACACGGCTCTCGCTCGGGCGGTCAAAAGTTGCCGCCCGGGCGAGTAATTTGCGGCCCTCGCCCATCCAGCAGCCTCGCTCGGGCGGTCAAAAACATCCGCCCGGGCGAGTGAATCTCGGCCCTCTTCTCCTAGGCACTCTCGCTCGGGCGGTCAAAAACGTCCGCCCGGGCGAGTCACTTTCGCCCAACTCTATTATTATCTCAATTTAATCTTAAAATAACCTGGTTATAATCATGTCCACTCAAAATCAATAATCTCAAACTAACATGTTATAAAATCTTGGGCATTACATGGACAAACTGAAGTTGTCAATAGAACTTTGGGAACACTTTTGCGTGCTATTCTTAAAAAGAACTTGGATTGACATTTCTATGGACTTTATTTTGGGGTTGCCTAGGACTAAGAAGGGGAGGGATTCTATTTTTGGATTACTTTATGGGCTAAACTTTGCTCAATATTGTTGTAATCTACTACTTGTCATTCTCAAACGGATGGACAAACCGAAGTTGTAAATAGAACTTTGGGAACACTTTTGCGTGCTATTCTTAAAAAGAACTTGGATTGACATTTCTATGCACTTTATTTTGGGGTTGACAAGGACTAAGAAGGGGAGGGATTCTATTTTTGGATTACTTTATGGGCTAAACTTTGCTCTATTTTGTTGTAATCTACTACTTTTCATCCTCAAACAGATGGACAAACTGAAGTTGTCAATAGAACTTTGGGAACACTTTTGCGTGCTATTCTTAAAAGAACTTGGATTGACATTTCTATGGACTTTATTTTGGGGTTGCCTAGGACTAAGAAGGTGAGTGATTCTATTTTTGGATTACTTTATGGGCTAAACTTTGCTCAATATTGTTGTAATCTACTACTTGTCGTCCTTAAACAGATGGACAAACCGAAGTTGTAAATAGAACTTTGGAAACACTTTTGCGTGCTATTCTTAAAAAGAACTTGGATTGACATTTCTATGGACTTTATTTTGGGGTTGCCTAGGACTAAGAAGGGGAGGGATTCTATTTTTGGATTACTTTATGGGCTAAACTTCGCTCAATATTGTTGTAATCTACTACTTGTCATCCTCAAACAGATGGACAAACTGAAGTTGTCAATCGAACTTTGGGAACACTTTTGCGTGTTATTCTTAAAAAGAACTTGGATTGACATTTCTATGCACTTTATTTTGGGGTTGCCTTGGACTAAGAAGGGGAGGGATTCTATTTTTGGATTACTTTATGGGCTAAACTTTGCTCAATATTGTTGTAATCTACTACTTGCCATCCTCAAACAGATGGACAAACTGAAGTTGTCAATAGAACTTTGGGAACACTTTTGCGTGCTATTCTTAAAAAGAACTTGGATTGACATTTCTATGGACTTTATTTTGGGGTTGCCTAGGACTAAGAAGGGGATGTATTCTATTTTTGGATTACTTTATGGGCTAAACTTTGCTCAATATTGTTGTAATCTACTACTTGTCATCCTCAAACGGATGGACAAACCAAAGTTGTAAATAGAACTTTGGGAACACTTTTGCGTGCTATTCTTAAAAAGAACTTGGATTGACATTTCTATGCACTTTATTTTGGGGTTGACAAGGACTAAGAAGGGGAGGGATTCTATTTTTGGATTACTTTATGGGCTAAACTTTGCTCAATATTGTTGTAATCTACTACTTGTCATCCTCAAACAGATGGACAAACCGAAGTTGTAAATAGAACTTTGGGAACACTTTTGCGTGCTATTCTTAAAAAGAACTTGGATTGACATTTCTATGCACTTTATTTTGGGGTTGCCTAGGACTAAGAAGGGGAGGGATAAAGAACTTGGATTGACATTTCTATGCACTTTATTTTGGGGTTGCCTAGGACTAAGAAGGGGAGGGATTCGGTTTGTCCATCTGTTTGAGGATGACAAGTAGTAGATTACAACAATATTGAGCAAAGTTTAGCCCATAAAGTAATCCAAAAATAGAATCCCTCCCCTTCTTAGTCCTAGGCAACAAACTGAAGTTGTCAATAGAACTTTGGGAACATTTTTGCGTGCTATTCTTAAAAGAACTTGGATTGACAGTTCTATACACTTTATTTTGGGGTTGCCTAGGACTAAGAAGGGGAGGGATTCTATTTTTGGATTACTTTATGGGCTAAACTTTGCTCAATATTGTTGTAATCTACTACTTGTCATCCTCAAACGGATGGACAAACTGAAGTTGTCAATAGAACTTTGGGAACACTTTTGCGTGCTATTCTTATTTACAACTTCGGTTTGTCCATCCGTTTGGGGATGACAAGTAGTAGATTACAACAATATTGTGGGGACCCGGACGCTAATCATCTTCTTAATCATCTTTGGGATTTAAATATCAATTAAGATAATACAAGGTCTAAAAATTTTTCTTTTTTTTTAAATACCAGTGCGGAAGGTAATGGCATCTAAATAATATACATCTCTGTATAAAAATTACAGTTCAGTAGAAAAGTACAATACTGTACAACCTAAGTCTAAGGTTCAATTACTAAATTCTAGTAATAAACCAAGTCTGCTACAAGTCCGGAATCACCACGCTAACTCGTCTTCTCTCATCGTCATCTCGACCCTGATCCAGCCCCACCTGTTGTCATGCACACATACAAAACAAGACAACAGCCGGATAACTTCGGTGAGAATAAATCCCAGTATAAAACATGGTAAGCATGTATATAACAATCTAAATCCTAAAACATGCTGTCATGAATATATTCAAAGGAATAGATTTCATAGTCTATGAAATCTACTCATAATAGGCATGCAATTCAAATCAGATAACTATGCAATTTAATCAAATCATATAAACATGCTATCAGGACTGAAAGCAATAAACCTGGGTTTCATAGTCTATGAAACCACATCTATAAACACATGCAGTTCTAGCCAAATCATGTCTAGACTCGACTCAACTATAACTCTAGGGATCCCGTAATGAATAAGACGTCAATGGCTGTTACCTACTCAACCGATCGTGGTAACTGTACGTCTTATTCCTAGACTTCGGCCATGGCTGTATCGTGGTGCTACAATAGGACAATGTCTGCTCCTATGTACGATACACCGAACGTCTAGAAGTCTGACAATGACTGTCAAGACTTTCCTATCTTAAATGCAATGAATAATAATCTGTAAACAAAGCATAATCATATTCATAACTGAATATCACAATTATCTTACATGCTTGAATACAATTCTATAATCAAAGCATAATCAGGTAACAATATAAACAATAATCTAGTATGTGATTTTATTGGGAAACTCAAATTAATCTAATCTGAGTTATGCTTCCCGAATATCACATGAATTACACCTTGTCGTCCCCGTCTGATGAAGACGAAGTCCTGTATTCAAATCTGTCCATCTCGAATCTGAAATGACAATATCGAATACGCTGTATTAGTGAATAACTCAATATACAATCTGTTCTGATCAATACCCAACTCAGTATACAATCTGATCAATATCTGAACAAGTTATAATCTGATTCATATCATCGCTATCACAATACAATCTGAATCATATCGAAATCTGATTAATCTAAATCAACTGATGTTTCGACGGCATAGCAATACAATCTGAATAACCCCGTCAATCTGAACATCCCAAATATAATACTGGAATTCATAATCTGTGTCAACATAATTCATACTCTGAATAGTAACACAATTCTGATATAAAATCTCAGTCAATATCTTTCAAAAATTATAACAATTACAGAAACAGTCTGTTCTTTAATCTGACTTCAATTCTATAATGTCTACGGTAGCAAAAACACCATATCTGAATCATATTCAATTCTGACAATATCATAAATTCAAATCTTGTTTAAACGTAATAAAACTTACGTCTAGCCTGCGTTGCTAGGAACACAGTACTGAAGTCGGATTAGAAATCAGACGGACAGATTTCTCGTAATACTCAAATTCTCACTCGAAAGAATTTAGAGTTTCTCCTTTCGTTTCTTGTCTAAATGTCTGATGGAGAATTCGGTTGTATACATATATATATACATTTCGTGCATGCAAGGCAAGTGGCGAAGTGCATGTTCTGCACGTTGCGCGCATATGCGCGCACAAAGTCGCGCATATGCGCCAGTTACTCGAACCAGCACAATTCCCTCTCGCGCATATGCGCCGTTTAAGCCGCGCATATGCGCCAATCCCTCTGTCTGTCCCGCGCATATGCGCCATCCATTCCGCGCATATGCGCCGATGCTACTGGAGACGTCGCGCATATGCGCCACTTATCTCGCGCATATGCGCCGCAGGTTCTGGACGCACACCGCGGGTGCGGTATTTCCCAGACCGTGGGTGCGGTCTTGCACTTTTTGAAAATTATATTTTTAGCCCATACAACATCTTATAATCTTGTCTTATCACTTCTATAATTCTTGGGCATTTCATTAATCTTGTCTGATTAATGCTACGACAATTCTTGGGCATTACATTTCTCCCCCTCTTAGATCTGAGTTCGTCCTCGAACTCGCAAGCTATCAATTCTGATATACCAGAAGAATATGTATAATAGAGTTTAACATCCAAACTCCTCTCTTAATGAATCCATTCTGAAATCTCTTTCTTGTATCAATCTCTGATTTCAATTCTGAAATAAAACTTCATAAAGTATACTATTCTAATACTTCTTAAACTAACTCTGACAGAATCAATCTTGCCATGTTGGTTACACAACATCCGTATAAACCATTCACAGTTCATAACAAATTACTGTCATCAGCGGTTATCAAATCTGTTTATCTCGATCAAGGATATATTCTGTAATGCCCAGAGCAATGATTGACATGTACGAATTCATAGATATGTTGTGAAGATTGTACATAACCATAAGAAATAAGAAATGATATCTATTGAGAATTAGATTGACCGATATCGAGAATGTTGGATTATTTATATTTCGGTGAGACCGGAAGGACCGAACCAGGATCGGATCGTCCGATGCGTTCGGATCGTCCGTTCGGCGTTCGGAGCGTCCGAGCCAGGTGGCTGGACACATGGATGGCATGCAGAGTTCGGATCGACCGATCGTAGTTCGGATCATCCGAGACAGTTGGCTAGAGACGTGGAAGACATGCAGGATTCGGAACGTCCGAAGTGAGTTCGGAGCGTCCGAAGTGTGTCAGATCGGAGCGTCCGAAGTGGATCGGATCTTCCGATCATTGTCTATAAATAGAGGCGCGAGATTTCATTTGATTAGTAAGTGTTAAAGAAACATTTCCTAGAAAGTGTTAGACATTCTATTGCAGATTCATCTTCACGACTGTAACAGCAATTCTACGACGAAAGGTATAATACATGTTTTGTTTTGGGGAATCACGACTCAAATGAGATCACATTTGAGTTTCCCAACCAAAACCACATACGAGTTTTATTGTTTATATCTTGATATAGGTATTATTATTATAGATTTGTTTATAGATCTTGTATGCAAATCTCGCTATGCTTTGTTTACAGATCATGTTACATTGCATTAGATGTTTATTAGAACTTGTATTCAATTCTTATTATGCTTTGTTTACAGATCATGTTACATTGCATTAGATGATTATGCTTGTTTACAGATTTTGTATTCATGCATTAAGATAGGACAGTCTGGAGATCAGGCAGACTTCTAGATGTTCGGTTCTATCCCAGCTTAGGGGAAGATCACCGCCCCTTTGTAGACGTGGATACAGATCAGGCCGAAGTCTAGGAATAAGACGTACCGTCACCCCGATTGGGAGGGTAGGTGATAGATCGTCTTATTCACACCGGGATCCCTAGAGTTTTAGTCGAGTCGCATCTAGACATGATTAGGCTCGCATTTCATGATTTTATATGAATGACATTCATATCAGCATGTTTCATGTTTTATAGTATTTATATGCATGTTCACATGTTTATACTGGGATGTGTTCTCACCGGTTTTCCGGCTGTTGTTATGTCTGTATGTGTGCATAACAACAGGTGGGGCAGGATCTGGGTCGAGACAGAGATGATCGTGTTAGCGTGGAGATCTCGGGCCTAGCAGATGGACCAGTAGTTGTCTTTTGGTTATGTATTGTATTACTGGTTAGGTGAGGACATACAGAATAATACATGTATTTGATGTTTGTATGTTGTATTTAAATAAAGAACTCATGCTCGTTTGTTTACATTAGATTTAAGGTAAAAAGCGAAAAATTGACCCACGTTTTTAATAACAATCCATTTAATCCCAAGAAAAAGAATTAGAGCCCGGGTCCCCACAACAGGTGGTATCAGAGCCGATAGTTCCGTTAGACTGAAATAGGATAGAATGAGCGGGGTAGATCGAGTCTTCTTCCTTGCTTGATGATGTGCTAGCATGATTATTGCTTTCTTATTACATGTTGTTTGGTATTTGATTAATTTCAGCATGTGATTGACTGAATCAGAACCGATTCTAGATCAGAGGTAACTGACTAGATGATGGCTGAGACAGTTGTATATCTTGTTTACTAATCAGTTGGATTATTAGATATGCCTCCTAGAAGAGCAGCCGTACCTCTACGACCAGCAGAGCCAGAGCAGGGGAGTACATCCGGAGATCCTATGGATGTTACGGCGACCCCTATGGAGACGTTGCTGAAGCGATTCCAATCCTTTCGACCTCCCACTTTAAAAGGTACCGAGAATGCCATCGAGTGCGAAAGTTGGCTTGAAGATATTGAGATGCTATTCGACTCATTGGAGTACAGTGATGAGAAGAGGATCAAGCTAATTGGCCATCAATTGCAAGATATAGCAAAGAATTGGTGGTTGAACATTAGGAGAGCTTTAGAGCAGCGGGGTACCGAAATTTCTTGGAAGGTATTCAAGACCGAGTTTTATCAGCGATTCTTCCCTGTATCCTACCGTAAAGATAAAGGCGCTGAATTCGCAAACCTGAGGCAAGGGCCATTGAACATTGAGGAGTACGTTGCTAAATTCTCTTCTTTGCTTCGTTTTGCACCCCATGTTTCAGGAAATGACGAGGCCATGGCGGATCAGTTTATAAATGGCCTGAATCCAGATATCTTTACGTTGGTCAATACTGGGAGACCCGATAACTTCTCGGATGCATTGAATCGTGCCAAAGGAGCTGAAGCAGGATTGCTTAGACAACGGAGTGCTCCGTATGTTGCACCGAGTCCGAGACCGCCACTACCTCCATCCCAAGTTCCTCCTCCTCGATTCGAAAGTGGTGGTAGTGGTAGTGGACGCAAAGAACAGTTGAAGGCAAAGGGGAAGCAGTTTAAGCGACCTGGGAGCAGTTCATCCAGCTCCAGCGGATCAAGACAGACTGGTTTTGATCAAAGTTCAAGGACTTCAGGTGTATATTGCAATAATTTTGGAGGTAGGCATGCGACTGAACAGTGCCAAGGAGTTACAGGCCGATGCAACATTTGTAGGCAACCGGGGCATTTTGCCAAAGTCTGTCCACAGAGAGGTGTACAGCAAGGCCAGAGTGGAAGAGCATCCGGTTCAGTACCTCAGTTTGAGCGGCAGGCATCGTCGGTTCACTCTTTTCAGCCTCCACCAGCACCGACTCCACCCAGAGGCCGAGGTAGTCAGACTGTGACTCAACCTCCGAGGCAACAGGCCCAAGTGTTTGCGTTGACAGAGGAGCAAGCACAAGATGCACCAGATGATGTTATAGCAGGTAACTGTCTCCTTTATGGTTATCCTGCTTATATCTTGATAGATACAGGTGCATCGCATACATTCATCTCAGAACGATTTGCATTGTTGCATTCATTGCCTGTTGAGTCTTTGTTAGACGTTGTGTCTATTAATTCTCCGTTGGGAAGTGGATTAATATCTGTAACTACGGTTAGACATTGCATTCTACAGTTTGAGGGGCATGAGATTGACCTAGATTGTATAGTGTTGGGTCTAGCTGATTTTGATTGTATAGTCGGTATTGACATGCTAACGAAGTACAGAGCCACCGTGGATTGTTTCCACAAGATTGTCAGATTCAGACCCGAGATGACAGACGAGTGGAAATTCTACGGGAAGGGTTCCAGATCTCGGATTCCCTTGATTTCGGCTCTTACTATGAACAGACTGTTACAGAAAGGAGCGGATGGTTTCTTTGTTTATGCTGTAGATATGCAGAAGTCGAGCCCGGCATTGGCAGATCTGCCAGTAGTACGGGAATTTCCAGATATTTTTCCAGATGAGATCCCAGGATTACCTCCGGTTCGTGAGGTAGATTTCAGCATTGAACTTGCGCCAGGTACCGTACCTATTTCGAGAGCTCCATATAGGATGGCACCCATCGAACTCAAAGAATTGAAAGCACAATTAGAAGATCTTCTAGCCAAGGGATATATCAGACCTAGTGTATCTCCTTGGGGCGCTCCTGTGCTGTTCGTGCGAAAGAAAGATGGGTCGATGCGGTTGTGTATCGATTACCGGCAGTTGAACAAGGCAACGATCAAGAATAAATATCCTTTGCCTAGGATCGATGACCTATTTGATCAGTTGCAGGGATCCTCGGTCTATTCTAAGATTGATTTACGTTCTGGTTATCATCAGCTCAGAGTTCGAGATATAGACATACCAAAGATAGCGTTTCGAACCAGGTATGGACATTACGAATTTATTGTCATGCCTTTTGGTTTAACAAATGCTCCTGCGGTATTTATGGGCTTGATGAACCAAGTGTTTCAGAGATATCTAGATGAATTTGTGATTGTCTTCATTGATGACATTTTGGTGTATTCGAAGAACAGAAATGAGCATGCAGAGCATCTCAGAATTGTTTTGCAGACGTTGAGAAACGAGCGACTGTATGCTAAATTGTCAAAGTGTGAGTTTTGGTTGAATAGAGTTGTCTTCTTAGGACATATCATTTCTGGAGATGGTATTTCTGTTGATCCGAGTAAAGTGGAAGCTGTGATTAGTTGGTCGAGACCGACTTCTGTACCAGAAATACGCAGTTTCATGGGCTTAGCCGGATACTACAGAAGATTTATCAAAGATTTCTCCAGTATTGCAAAACCAATAACTCAATTAACACAAAAGAATGCACCATTTGTTTGGTCAGAGGAGTGTGAGTCTAGCTTTGTTGAATTGAAGAAAAGGCTGACCAGTGCTCCAGTATTGACGATACCTTCAGGTACAGGTGATTTTGTTGTATATTGTGATGCTTCTCATAGAGGTTTGGGATGTGTTCTTATGCAGCGAGGTCATGTGATCTCATACGCCTCGAGACAATTGAAGCCACATGAAGTTCGATACCCCATTCATGATCTTGAATTGGCGGCTATCGTGTTTGCATTAAAGATTTGGCGTCATTATCTCTATGGCGAGAAATTTGAGATCTTTTCCGATCACAAGAGCTTAAAGTACCTATTTTCTCAATCAGAATTGAATATGAGGCAACGTAGATGGCTAGATCTTCTGAAAGACTTTGACTGTGAAATCAAATATTATCCAGGAAAGTCAAATGCAGCAGCCGATGTCTTGAGTCGTAAGGTATGTTCTTTGTCCTTATCGACGATAGGTGTTAACAAGTTAGTTGAAAATTGCTGTACATCTGGATTAGAATTTGATACAGATAGTAAGCCACTACGACTCTTTACGATCCAAGTTGAGCCCAATTTGATTATGAGGATTAAGGAAGCACAAAGAACCGATCAAAATGTGCAAAGATCAATCCAAATGGTCAGATCAGGGCATGTATCAGAATATCAGGTACGAGATCATGTGTTGTACGTGAATAACCGTCTAGTTGTGCCAGATGTTGCAGATTTGAGACAGCAGATTCTGACGGAGGCACATTGTAGTCGGTTCAGCATCCATCCTGGTGGCAGAAAGATGTACAATGACTTGAAGACACAGTTCTGGTGGAAGCAAATGAAGTCAGACATTGCCGAATTTGTGTCTAAATGCTTGAACTGCCAACAGGTGAAGGCCGAGAGGAAGAAGCCGGGGGGTTTACTTCAGAGTTTATCCATTCCAGAATGGAAATGGGACCACATTTCCATGGATTTCGTGACGAAGTTACCTCGATCATCCAAAGGTTGCGATGCGATTTGGGTCATTATTGACAGATTGACCAAATCTGCTTGTTTCATCCCTTATAGAATGACGTATAGACAGGATCAGATGGCGGAGATTTATATTCGTGAGGTAGTCAGATTGCATGGAGTGCCGAAGTCTATCGTATCAGATCGTGATCCACGATTCACTTCACACTTCTGGCACAGTTTACAGCAGGCGTTAGGTACGACCTTACACCTTAGCACTGCTTACCATCCTCAGACAGACGGACAGTCAGAACGGACTTTCCAGACATTAGAGGATATGTTGAGAGCCGTCGTGCTAGATTTTGGCATTAGTTGGCAAGATTCCCTACCTCTTTGCGAATTCTCGTACAATAATAGCTATCAGACGAGCATTGAGATGGCACCGTTTGAAGCTTTGTATGGCAAGAAGTGCAGATCTCCGCTATATTGGGATGACGTTTCAGAGGTACCAGAACTTGGGCCAGATATGATTCGTGACATGACTGAGAAGGTAAAGATCATTCAGAAACGAATGAAGACAGCACAAGATCGACAAGCAAAGTACGCCAATATCAGACGTAGACCGTTAGTATTTGAGGCGGGAGATAGAGTGTTTTTAAAGATTTCTCCATTCAGAGGCGTTGTTCGATTTGGCAAACGCGGAAAACTCTCTCCTCGATACATTGGTCCTTACGAGATTCTTGAAAAGATCGGCGATCGAGCTTATCGACTTGCTCTTCCTCCTTCTTTATCCGGAATACATGACGTATTTCATATATCCATGTTACGAAGATATATGCCAGATGTTTCTCATGTTATTCAACCGAACGAAGCTGAACTTGATCAAACCTTAAGCTATATAGAACGACCGATACAGATTCTTGATCGAAAGGACAAACAGCTCAGAACGAAGACCATTCCACTTGTGAAAGTTCAGTGGAGTCGACATGGCATTGAGGAAGCGACGTGGGAAACGGAAGAAAACATGAGGCAGAAACACCCCGAGTAATTTATATGATATGAGTATGTATTCAGTTTTAGATTATCAAACTGTTTTAGATACTTTGTATGGTTACTTCAGTTCGAGGACGAACTTCTGTCTTAGAGGGGGAGAAATGTAATGCCCAGAGCAATGATTGACATGTACGAATTCATAGATATGTTGTGAAGATTGTACATAACCATAAGAAATAAGAAATGATATCTATTGAGAATTAGATTGACCGATATCGAGAATGTTGGATTATTTATATTTCGGTGAGACCGGAAGGACCGAACCAGGATCGGATCGTCCGATGCGTTCGGATCGTCCGTTCGGCGTTCGGAGCGTCCGAGCCAGGTGGCTGTACACATGGATGGCATGCAGAGTTCGGATCGACCGATCGTAGTTCGGATCATCCGAGACAGTTGGCTAGAGACGTGGAAGACATGCAGGATTCGGAACGTCCGAAGTGAGTTCGGAGCGTCCGAAGTGTGTCAGATCGGAGCGTCCGAAGTGGATCGGATCTTCCGATCATTGTCTATAAATAGAGGCGCGAGATTTCATTTGATTAGTAAGTGTTAAAGAAACATTTCCTAGAAAGTGTTAGACATTCTATTGCAGATTCATCTTCACGACTGTAACAGCAATTCTACGACGAAAGGTATAATACATGTTTTGTTTTGGGGAATCACGACTCAAATGAGATCACATTTGAGTTTCCCAACCAAAACCACATACGAGTTTTATTGTTTATATCTTGATATAGGTATTATTATTATAGATTTGTTTATAGATCTTGTATGCAAATCTCGCTATGCTTTGTTTACAGATCATGTTACATTGCATTAGATGTTTATTAGAACTTGTATTCAATTCTTATTATGCTTTGTTTACAGATCATGTTACATTGCATTAGATGATTATGCTTGTTTACAGATTTTGTATTCATGCATTAAGATAGGACAGTCTGGAGATCAGGCAGACTTCTAGATGTTCGGTTCTATCCCAGCTTAGGGGAAGATCACCGCCCCTTTGTAGACGTGGATACAGATCAGGCCGAAGTCTAGGAATAAGACGTACCGTCACCCCGATTGGGAGGGTAGGTGATAGATCGTCTTATTCACACCGGGATCCCTAGAGTTTTAGTCGAGTCGCATCTAGACATGATTAGGCTCGCATTTCATGATTTTATATGAATGACATTCATATCAGCATGTTTCATGTTTTATAGTATTTATATGCATGTTCACATGTTTATACTGGGATGTGTTCTCACCGGTTTTCCGGCTGTTGTTATGTCTGTATGTGTGCATAACAACAGGTGGGGCAGGATCTGGGTCGAGACAGAGATGATCGTGTTAGCGTGGAGATCTCGGGCCTAGCAGATGGACCAGTAGTTGTCTTTTGGTTATGTATTGTATTACTGGTTAGGTGAGGACATACAGAATAATACATGTATTTGATGTTTGTATGTTGTATTTAAATAAAGAACTCATGCTCGTTTGTTTACATTAGATTTAAGGTAAAAAGCGAAAAATTGACCCACGTTTTTAATAACAATCCATTTAATCCCAAGAAAAAGAATTAGAGCCCGGGTCCCCACATATTCAATCTTGTCTTCAAATACCAATCGTCACTATCCGATGCTGGCATGATAAATCTGTCTGATCTGAGCTATTCTCATTCTACTCTGAATCAACTATCTTTTCTTTGTCATATCTCTGACCGTATCAGCTCCTATCCCAAGTATCTTTGAGATATTATTCTGATTCAAAGAATCTATAGTACTCACTGTACACTATCTCATCTGTACCTATCTCATAACCCCTCTGGTAATCAGATAAATAACATCATCTCATAACTCAGATAGTGACAATCTGTCATATTCACCAGTGCTAACATCCAGTACTGCAGCTTTCTGGATATCTTCCAATATCTGGATAGTATAGTCTCACTGTCTGTCAATCTGTAAATACTCTACAAACTAACTTATGGTATATTCTGCCATAATTGCAAACTCAATCAAAATCATCATCTGATATAATCTACTTCTATATTCTAGTCACTCTGACTATGTTCTGACATAATCTACTGTGGCATTTTGATCTTTTTGACCACTTGTCTGACATCAATCTGTGTCATTGGGTCATGTTTGTACGTGATCTGGTACAAACTGATAGATATAGATTGAACAATCTGTCAATCTTAATCATATCATATCACAATCTGTAGAAAATGGCGGTAATTTCATTACAAAAGCCATAGAAATGTACTCCCATTTCTATTTAGGACTATATACAATTCTGTAATAAATCTTCTGATTTCTATCTTTCTGTCTTTTCTGTTAGCGATTCAGACATATCAGTACAATTTCTGCTAACATTTTTTTTTGTACAAATTCTGTCACAATTGATCTAATCTGTCTATATCAAAACTATCTGTTCGAATATCAAACATTCTCAGTCATAAACATGATAACTGAAGTCACTACAGCGCATTTCTGACATTATCTGTGATTTCAACTTCGAACTCTTGATATAAACAAATCAGTTAATAACATAATTTAAAAGAGAAAATACCTACCTGGTATTCGGCTCTGATTATACATACCAATTCTGTTATACAATTCTGAAACATTCTGGTATCCTAACACAATCAGTCTAATACAAACACAAATCACATATCTGTTGCTCTGATCGCAACTCTGTTCTGATTATTGAAATACAATTCTGAGCATTTTGATTACAATTCTGAACTGTTGCCCCTCTCAACTGTTTACAATATTCTGTATCAAACATACATTCAAACCACAGTAATATCAATCCGATTCGGAATACAAACAACCTATACAGATCTAGTGAGTTTAAGAAAACTCATAAACAACGATTGCTGGCAATACTGATAATTCTGACTACTGATCAATCTTCACAGTGCCTAAATCATTTGCCATACCTCATCTGCAAATAGAATATGCTTCCAAACAATATAAGATGTCTCAAATACTGATTTAGATCAATCACAATACGCAAGCAGATATAACATAATCAGGGAATAAGAGAATAAGAAAATCTGTAAAACTCAGCAATTCTGACTTTCTGACATTTCTGCTAATCCTGCTATATCTGTTACTTGTGTCGTTTACAGTTGCTGATTTCTGTCTCAACTGACTAATTTCTGTATACAATAATCACGGTTCTCTGAATATTCCATAAAATCTTCAAATATTCAATTCAACCAATCAGATGCTGTTAATATAACAAATATCATAGATATAGCAAGCATAACATCATCAGAATATCTCTGAACATAAGAGTTAGCAATCTGTACCCTTCTATTAATCTTCAATAACATTCTGTACTGAATTCTAGTATATAACCATTACCTGGTATCGATTCAATTCGGAAATCTACCTTTCTGATATCAACACATCTGAAATCTTATCTAGGCAACTATCAATCAATCCTTACGTAACTATCCAATCTGTAGTTGCTAAACTCGATTTCAGTAGATCTACTGAATACATAAGGATACCATTTGTTCCTTTCTGAAATTACTCGAGTCATCAACAATACAATTTTTAAAGGAATTCTGAATCTAGAATCCTTATCGGAAAATCTCCGGTTATCAGCCAGATCTGGTCTGAATCTTACCGTTTCTGGGACACATTCTACGATATTTCTGTACTTGTTTAGCATTACATGTCAATAATGAAATCAAAATCATATAACCCAAGTACATCATAATCTAACCCAATTCCGGGTTCATCTTACTGTAGTATATAACATGTCACAGAGATCTTTGATATCAACATATTCCTCAACAACCAAGGAATCAATACTACAGTATACACAGACCCCACAAATATAGCATATCACCATTCTATTCAAGCACAGATACTCATGAAGAATGCATTAGTACACATCAATACGTATGCAATATAATCATAAAAGAGTAGTACCTGTTGTAAATTCTGGATCGGTGTTTCCAATTGAACTCTGTTCCCTACAATCTTCGGGAACGCTTCTGGGGACAAACTTTAGCAAAGTGTCCCGACTGTCCACAAATATTACATCTACCAGTCACTCCCTGGCATTGCTCGGTGGAATGTCTCCCTCCGCAACTCCTGCAATACACTCCAGTATAGCTGGGACTCGAACTACTGGAACTCAAGGAATCACCCCCTAACTTCTTGAAGGGCTTCTTGCGGGCTTTCAGCAAATCTTGCTTCCCACTCGTGCTGCCAAGCTCAATTCGAAGAGGGGACTGCGATATCTGGGGTGACTTCACACACAACCTTGTCAATTGTCTAGTCAGACTCGCCTCTGCTCTCTTTGCCCTACTCAGGATATCAGCAAAATGGTAAGGTCGTTGCAAATTCATGAACGCAACTACCTCCGAATTCAACCCTCTGATGAATTGATTCACTATAGCTTCATCATTTCCAGCTAGATGAGGAACAAAATGCAGTAGAGTCGAGAATTTAGCAATATATTGGTCCATATTCAGCTGCCCTTTGCTCAAATTCTCAAACTCTAATTTCTTGTCCTCTCGGTACGAAGCTGAGAAAAATCTTCGATAGAATTCAGTTCTGAATATTTCCCACGAAATCACTGTACCTCTCTGTGCCCACATTCTTGTACTGGTAATCCACCAACTCCTGGCGGCTTCTCGTAACTGGAAAGGCACCATTTTAACCCTCTGTTCATCTGTACAATCAAGTAAATCAAACAATATTTCTATATCATCAAACCAGTTCTGACAATCTTCGGATGTCTCGGTACCACTCAGAATCGGCGGCTGTAATAACTCAAATTCTTTCATCTTTTCTTCTAACTGAGTTTCTGATACATCTCTCTGTTCAGACGAAGTACTGCCTTTTTCTGAAATTCTTCGAGGCGGTATATCTGAATATCAAACAGATTAGTACACAATATATACAATCTGTCTCAGCCCTCCTCTGATCATATACCTCTGATCCAGACTCGGTTCTGATCCAGGCTTGGCAATTACATGCTGTAGTCAACTCAAATAACAAACCACATGTAATAGGGAAAGCAATAAATCATGCTAGCATGCACAATGTAGTCAACATTGAAATAAATCTCATGCTAGCAATCACATGCAAGGAAGAAAATTCAATCTACCCCGCTCATTCTCTTCTATCTCATTCTAAAAGATCTATCGCTCTGATACCACCTGTTGTGGGGACCCGGACGCTAATCATCTTCTTAATCATCTTTGGGATTTAAATATCAATTAAGATAATACAGGGTCTAAAAATTTTTCTTTTTTTTTAAATACCAGTGCGGAAGGTAATGGCATCTAAATAATATACATCTCTGTATAAAAATTACAGTTCAGTAGAAAAGTACAATACTGTACAACCTAAGTCTAAGGTTCAATTACTAAATTCTAGTAATAAACCAAGTCTGCTACAAGTCCGGAATCACCACGCTAACTCGTCTTCTCTCATCGTCATCTCGACCCTGATCCAGCCCCACCTGTTGTCATGCACACATACAAAACAAGACAACAGCCGGATAACTCCGGTGAGAATAAATCCCAGTATAAAACATGGTAAGCATGTATATAACAATCTAAATCCTAAAACATGCTGTCATGAATATATTCAAAGGAATAGATTTCATAGTCTATGAAATCTACTCATAATAGGCATGCAATTCAAATCAGATAACTATGCAATTTAATCAAATCATATAAACATGCTATCAGGACTGAAAGCAATAAACCTGGGTTTCATAGTCTATGAAACCACATCTATAAACACATGCAGTTCTAGTCAAATCATGTCTAGACTCGACTCAACTATAACTCTAGGGATCCCGTAATGAATAAGACGTCAATGGCTGTTACCTACTCAACCGATCGTGGTAACTGTACGTCTTATTCCTAGACTTCGGCCATGGCTGTATCGTGGTGCTACAATAGGACAATGTCTGCTCCTATGTACGATACACCGAACGTCTAGAAGTCTGACAATGACTGTCAAGACTTTCCTATCTTAAATGCAATGAATAACAATCTGTAAACAAAGCATAATCATATTCATAACTGAATATCACAATTATCTTACATGCTTGAATACAATTCTATAATCAAAGCATAATCAGGTAACAATATAAACAATAATCTAGTATGTGATTTTATTGGGAAACTCAAATTAATCTAATCTGAGTTATGCTTCCCGAATATCACATGAATTATACCTTTGTCGTCCCCGTCTGATGAAGACGAAGTCCTGTATTCAAATCTGTCCATCTCGAATCTGAAATGACAATATCGAATACGCTGTATTAGTGAATAACTCAATATACAATCTGTTCTGATCAATACCCAACTCAGTATACAATCTGATCAATATCTGAACAAGTTATAATCTGATTCATATCATCGCTATCACAATACAATCTGAATCATATCGAAATCTGATTAATCTAAATCAACTATTGTTTCGACGGCATAGCAATACAATCTGAATAACCCCGTCAATCTGAACATCCCAAATATAATACTGGAATTCATAATCTGTGTCAACATAATTCATACTCTGAATAGTAACACAATTCTGATATAAAATCTCAGTCAATATCTTTCAAAAATTATAACAATTACAGAAACAGTCTGTTCTTTAATCTGACTTCAATTCTATAATGTCTACGGTAGCAAAAACACCATATCTGAATCATATTCAATTCTGACAATATCATAAATTCAAATCTTGTTTAAACGTAATAAAACTTACGTCCAGTTGTAGCCTGCGTTGCTAGGAACACAGTACTGAAGACGGATTAGAAATCAGACGGACAGATTTCTCGTAATACTCAAATTCTCACTCTAAAGAATTTAGAGTTTCTCCTTTCGTTTCTTGTCTAAATGTTTGATGGAGAATTCGGTTGTATACATATATATATACATTTCGTGCATGCAAGGCAAGTGGCGAAGTGCATGTTCTGCACGTTGCGCGCATATGCGCGCACAAAGTCGCGCATATGCGCCAGTTACTCGAACCAGCACAATTCCCTCTCGCGCATATGCGCCGTTTAAGCCGCGCATATGCGCCAATCCCTCTGTCTGTCCCGCGCATATGCGCCATCCATTCCGCGCATATGCGCCGATGCTACTGGAGACGTCGCGCATATGCGCCACTTATCTCGCGCATATGCGCCGCAGGTTCTGGACGCACACCGCGGGTGCGGTATTTCCCAGACCGCGGGTGCGGTCTTGCACTTTCTGAAAATTATATTTTTAGCCCATACAACATCTTATAATCTTGTCTTATCACTTCTATAATTCTTGGGCATTTCATTAATCTTGTCTGATTAATGCTACGACAATTCTTGGGCATTACAAATATTGAGCAAAGTTTAGCCCATAAAGTAATCCAAAAATAGAATCCCTCCCCTTCTTAGTCCTAGGCAACCCCAAAATAAAGTCCATAGAAATGTCAATCCAAGTTCTTTTTAAGAATAGCACGCAAAAGTGTTCCCAAAGTTCTATTGACAACTTCAGTTTGTCCATCTGTTTGAGGATGACAAGTAGTAGATTACAACAATATTGAGCAAAGTTTAGCCCATAAAGTAATCCAAAAATAGAATCCCTCCCCTTAGTCCTAGGCAACCCCAAAATAAAGTCCATAGAAATGTCAATCCAAGTTCTTTTTAAGAATAGCACGCAAAAGTGTTCCCAAAGTTCTATTTACAACTTCGGTTTGTTCATCCGTTTGAGGATGACAAGTAGTAGATTACAACAATATTGAGCAAAGTTTAGCCCATAAAGTAATCCAAAAATAGAATCCCTCCCCTTCTTAGTCCTAGGCAACCCCAAAATAAAGTGCATAGAAATGTCAATCCAAGTTCTTTTAAGAATAGTACGCAAAAGTGTTCCCAAAGTTCTATTGACAACTTCAGTTTGTCCATCTGTTTGAGGATGACAAGTAGTAGATTACAACAATATTGAGCAAAGTTTTGCCCATAAAGTAATCCAAAAATAGAATCCCTCCCCTTCTTAGTCCTTGTCAACCCCAAAATAAAGTGCATAGAAATGTCAATCCAAGTTCTTTTTAAAAATAGCACGCAAAAGTGTTCCCAAAGTTCTATTGACAACTTCAGTTTGTCCATCCGTTTGAGGATGACAAGTATTAGATTACAACAATAATAAGCAAAGTTTAGCCCATAAAGTAATCCAAAAATAGAATCCCTCCCCTTCTTAGTCCTAGGCAACCCCAAAATAAAGTCCATAGAAATGTAAATCCAAGTTCTTTTTAAGAATAGCACGCAAAAGTGTTCCGTAAGTTCTATTGACAACTTCAGTTTGTCCATCCGTTTGAGGATGACAAGTAGTAGATTACAACAATAATGAGCAAAGTTTAGCCCATAAAGTAATCCAAAAATAGAATCACTCCCCTTCTTAGTCCTAGGCAATCCCAAAATAAAGTCCATAGAAATGTCAATCCAAGTTCTTTTTAAGAATAGCACGCAAAAGTGTTCCAAAAGTTCTATTGACAACTTCGGTTTGTCCATCCGTTTGAGGATGACAAGTAGTAGATTACAACAATAATGAGCAAAGTTTAGCCCATAAAGTAATCCAAAAATAGAATCCCTCCCCTTCTTAGTCCTAGGCAACCCCAAAATAAAGTGCATAGAAATGTCAATCCAAGTTCTTTTAAGAATAGCACGCAAAAGTGTTCCCAAAGTTCTATTGACAACTTCGGTTTGTCCATCTGTTTGAGGATGACAAGTAGTAGATTACAACAATATTGATCAAAGTTTAGCCCATAAAGTAATCCAAAAATAGAATCCCTCCCCTTCTTAGTCCTAGGCAACACCAAAATAAAGTCCATAGAAATGTCAATCCAAGTTCTTTTTAAGAATAGCACGCAAAAGTGTTCCCAAAGTTCTATTGACAACTTCAGTTTGTCCATCTGTTTGAGGATGACATGTAGTAGATTACAACAATATTGAGCAAAGTTTAGCCCATAAAGTAATCCAAAAATAGAATCCCTCCCCTTCTTAGTCCTGAGCAACCCCAAAATAAAGTCCATAGAAATGTCAATCCAAGTTCTTTTTAAGAATAGCACGCAAAAGTGTTCCCAAAGTTCTATTGACAACTTCAGTTTGTCCATCTGTTTGAGGATGACAAGTAGTAGATTACAACAATATTGAGCAAAGTTTAGCCCATAAAGTAATCCAAAAATAGAATCCCTCCCCTTCTTAGTCCTAGGCAACCCCAAAATAAAGTGCATAGAAATGTCAATCCAAGCTCTTTTTAAGAATATCACGCAAAAGTGTTCCCAAAGTTCTATTTACAACTTCGGTTTGTCCATCCGTTTGAGGATGACATATTGTTGTAATCTACTACTTGTCATCCTCAAACGGATTGACAAACCGAAGTTGTAAATAGAACTTTGGGAACACTTTTGCGTGCTATTCTTAAAAAAACTTGGATTGACATTTCTATGGACTTTATTTTGGGGTTGCCTAGGACTAAGAAGGGGAGGGATTCTATTTTTGGATTACTTTATGGGCTAAACTTTGCTCAATATTGTTGTAATCTACTACTTGTCATCCTCAAACAGATGGACAAACTGAAGTTGTCAATAGAACTTTGGGAACACTTTTGCGTGCTATTCTTAAAAGAACTTGGATTGACATTTCTATGGACTTTATTTTGGGGTTGCCTAGGACAAAGAAGGGGAGGGATTCTATTTTTGGATTACTTTATGGGCTAAACTTTGCTCAATATTGTTGTAATCTACTACTTGTCACCCTCAAACAGATGGACAAACTGAAGTTGTCAATAGAACCTTGGGAACACTTTTGCGTGCTATTCTTAAAAGAACTTGGATTGACATTTCTATGGACTTTATTTTGGGGTTGCCTAGGACTAAGAAGGGGAGGGATTCTATTTTTGGATTACTTTATGGGCTAAACTTTGCTCAATATTGTTGTAATCTACTAATTGTCATCCTCAAACAGATGGACAAACTGAAGTTGTCAATAGAACTTTGGGAACACTTTTGCATGCTATTCTTAAAAGAACTTGGATTGACATTTCTATGCACTTTATTTTGGGGTTGCCTAGGACTAAGAAGGGGAGGGATTCTATTTTTGGATTACTTTATGGGCTAAACTTTGCTCAATATTGTTGTAATCTACTACTTGTCATCCTCAAACAGATGGACAAACTGAAGTTTTCAATAGAACTTTGGGAACACTTTTGCGTGCTATTCTTAAAAAGAACTTGGATTGACATTTCTATGGACTTTATTTTGGGGTTGCCTAGGACTAAGAAGGGGAGGGATTCTATTTTTGGATTACTTTATGGGCTAAAATTTGCTCAATATTGTTGTAATCTACTACTTGTCATCCTCAAACGGATGGACAAACCGAAGTTGTAAATAGAACTTTGGAAACACTTTTGCGTGCTATTCTTAAAAAGAACTTGGATTGACATTTCTATGCACTTTATTTTGGGGATGACAAGGACTAAGAAGGGGAGGGATTCTATTTTTGGATTACTTTATGGGCTAAACTTTGCTCTATTTTGTTGTAATCTACAACTTGTCATCCTCAAACAGATGGACAAACTGAAGTTGTCAATAGAACTTTGGGAACACTTTTGCGTGCTATTCTTAAAAGAACTTGGATTGACATTTCTATGGACTTTATTTTGGGGTTGCCTAGGACTAAGAAGGGGAGGGATTCTATTTTTGGATTACTTTATGGGCTAAACTTTGCTCAATATTTTTGTAATCTACTACTTGTCATCCTCAAACAGATGGACAAACTGAAGTTGTCAATAAAACTTTGGGAACACTTTTGCGTGCTATTCTTAAAAAGAACTTGGATTGACATTTCTATGGACTTTATTTTGGGGTTGCCTAGGACTAAGAAGGGGAGGGATTCTATTTTTGGATTACTTTAAGGGCTAAACTTTGCTCAATATTGTAGTAATCTACTACTTGTCATCCTCAAACAGATGGATAAACTGAAGTTGTCAATAGAACTTTGGGAACATTTTTGCGTGCTATTCTAAAAAAGAACTTGGATTGACATTTCTATGCACTTTATTTTGGGGTTGCCTAGGACTAAGAAGGGGAGGGATTCTATTTTTGGATTACTTTATGGGCTAAACTTTGCTCAATATTGTTGTAATCTACTACTTGTCATCCTAAAACAGATGGACAAACTGAAGTTGTCAATAGAACTTTGGGAACACTTTTGCGTGCTATTCTTAAAAAGAACTTGGATTGACATTTCTATGGACTTTATTTTGGGGTTGCCTAGGACTAAGAAGGGGAGGGATTCTATTTTTGGATTACTTTATGGGCTAAACTTTGCTCAATATTGTTGTAATCTACTACTTGTCATCCTCAAACAGATGGACAAACTGAAGTTGTCAATAGAACTTTGGGAACACTTTTGCGTGCTATTCTTAAAAGAACTTGGATTGACATTTCTATGGACTTTATTTTGGGGTTGCCTAGGACAAAGAAGGGGAGGGATTCTATTTTTGGATTACGTTATGGGCTAAACTTTGCTCAATATTGTTGTAATCTACTACATGTCACCCTCAAACAGATGGACAAACTGAAGTTGTCAATAGAACCTTGGGAACACTTTTGCGTGCTATTCTTACAAGAACTTGGATTGACATTTCTATGGACTTTATTTTGGGGTTGCCTAGGACAAAGAAGGGGAGGGATTCTATTTTTGGATTACTTTATGGGCTAAACTTTGCTCAATATTGTTGTAATCTACTACTTGTCACCCTCAAACAGATGGACAAACTGAAGTTGTCAATAGAACCTTGGGAACACTTTTGCGTGCTATTCTTAAAAGAACTTGGATTGACATTTCTATGGACTTTATTTTGGGGTTGCCTAGGACTAAGAAGGGGAGGGATTCTATTTTTGGATTACTTTATGGGCTAAACTTTGCTCAATATTGTTGTAATCTACTAATTGTCATCCTCAAACAGATGGACAAACTGAAGTTGTCAATAGAACTTTGGGAACACTTTTGCATGCTATTCTTAAAAGAACTTGGATTGACATTTCTATGCACTTTATTTTGGGGTTGCCTAGGACTAAGAAGGGGAGGGATTCTATTTTTGGATTACTTTATGGGCTAAACTTTGCTCAATATTGTTGTAATCTACTACTTGTCATCCTCAAACAGATGGACAAACTGAAGTTTTCAATAGAACTTTGGGAACACTTTTGCGTGCTATTCTTAAAAAGAACTTGGATTGACATTTCTATGGACTTTATTTTGGGGTTGCCTAGGACTAAGAAGGGGAGGGATTCTATTTTTGGATTACTTTATGGGCTAAAATTTGCTCAATATTGTTGTAATCTACTACTTGTCATCCTCAAACGGATGGACAAACCGAAGTTGTAAATAGAACTTTGGAAACACTTTTGCGTGCTATTCTTAAAAAGAACTTGGATTGACAATTCTATGCACTTTATTTTGGGCTTGACAAGGACTAAGAAGGGGAGGGATTCTATTTTTGGATTACTTTATGGGCTAAACTTTGCTCTATTTTGTTGTAATCTACTACTTGTCATCCTCAAACAGATGGACAAACTGAAGTTGTCAATAGAACTTTGGGAACACTTTTGCGTGCTATTCTTAAAAGAACTTGGATTGACATTTCTATGGACTTTATTTTGGGGTTGCCTAGGACTAAGAAGGGGAGGGATTCTATTTTTGGATTACTTTATGGGCTAAACTTTGCTCAATATTTTTGTAATCTACTACTTGTCATCCTCAAACAGATGGACAAACTGAAGTTGTCAATAGAACTTTGGGAACACTTTTGCGTGCTATTCTTAAAAAGAACTTGGATTGACATTTCTATGGACTTTATTTTGGGGTTGCCTAGGACTAAGAAGGGGAGGGATTCTATTTTTGGATTACTTTAAGGGCTAAACTTTGCTCAATATTGTAGTAATCTACTACTTGTCATCCTCAAACAGATGGATAAACTGAAGTTGTCAATAGAACTTTGGGAACATTTTTGCGTGCTATTCTTAAAAGAACTTGGATTGACATTTCTATGCACTTTATTTTGGGGTTGCCTAGGACTAAGAAGGGGAGGGATTCTATTTTTGGATTACTTTATGGGCTAAACTTTGCTCAATATTGTCGTAATCTACTACTTGTCATCCTAAAACAGATGGACAAACTGAAGTTGTCAATAGAACTTTGGGAACACTTTTGCGTGCTATTCTTAAAAAGAACTTGGATTGACATTTCTATGGACTTTATTTTGGGGTTGCCTAGGACTAAGAAGGGGAGGGATTCTATTTTTGGATTACTTTATGGGCTAAACTTTGCTCAATATTGTTGTAATCTACTACTTGTCATCCTCAAACAGATGGACAAACTGAAGTTGTCAATAGAACTTTGGGAACACTTTTGCGTGCTATTCTTAAAAGAACTTGGATTGACATTTCTATGGACTTTATTTTGGGGTTGCCTAGGACAAAGAAGGGGAGGGATTCTATTTTTGGATTACTTTATGGGCTAAACTTTGCTCAATATTGTTGTAATCTACTACTTGTCACCCTCAAACAGATGGACAAACTGAAGTTGTCAATAGAACCTTGGGAACACTTTTGCGTGCTATTCTTAAAAGAACTTGGATTGACATTTCTATGGACTTTATTTTGGGGTTGCCTAGGACTAAGAAGGGGAGGGATTCTATTTTTGGATTACTTTATGGGCTAAACTTTGCTCAATATTGTTGTAATCTACTAATTGTCATCCTCAAACAGATGGACAAACTGAAGTTGTCAATAGAACTTTGGGAACACTTTTGCATGCTATTCTTAAAAGAACTTGGATTGACATTTCTATGAACTTTATTTTGGGGTTGCCTAGGACTAAGAAGGGGAGGGATTCTATTTTTGGATTACTTTATGGGCTAAACTTTGCTCAATATTGTTGTAATCTACTACTTGTCATCCTCAAACAGATGGACAAACTGAAGTTTTCAATAGAACTTTGGGAACACTTTTGCGTGCTATTCTTAAAAAGAACTTGGATTGACATTTCTATGGACTTTATTTTGGGGTTGCCTAGGACTAAGAAGGGGAGGGATTCTATTTTTGGATTACTTTATGGGCTAAAATTTGCTCAATATTGTTGTAATCTACTACTTGTCATCCTCAAACGGATGGACAAACCGAAGTTGTAAATAGAACTTTGGAAACACTTTTGCGTGCTATTCTTAAAAAGAACTTGGATTGACATTTCTATGCACTTTATTTTGGGGTTGACAAGGACTAAGAAGGGGAGGGATTCTATTTTTGGATTACTTTATGGGCTAAACTTTGCTCTATTTTGTTGTAATCTACTACTTGTCATCCTCAAACAGATGGACAAACTGAAGTTGTCAATAGAACTTTGGGAACACTTTTGCGTGCTATTCTTAAAAGAACTTGGATTGACAGTTCTATGGACTTTATTTTGGGGTTGCCTAAGACTAAGAAGGGGAGGGATTCTATTTTTGGATTACTTTATGGGCTAAACTTTGCTCAATATTTTTGTAATCTACTACTTGTCATCCTCAAACAGATGGACAAACTGAAGTTGTCAATAGAACTTTGGGAACACTTTTGCGTGCTATTCTTAAAAAGAACTTGGATTGACATTTCTATGGACTTTATTTTGGGGTTGCCTAGGACTAAGAAGGGGAGGGATTCTATTTTTGGATTACTTTAAGGGCTAAACTTTGCTCAATATTGTAGTAATCTACTACTTGTCATCCTCAAACAGATGGATAAACTGAAGTTGTCAATAGAACTTTGGGAACATTTTTGCGTGCTATTCTTAAAAAGAACTTGGATTGACATTTCTATGCACTTTATTTTGGGGTTGCCTAGGACTAAGAAGGGGAGGGATTCTATTTTTGGATTACTTTATGGGCTAAACTTTGCTCAATATTGTTGTAATCTACTACTTGTCATCCTAAAACAGATGGACAAACTGAAGTTGTCAATAGAACTTTGGGAACACTTTTGCGTGCTATTCTTAAAAAGAACTTGGATTGACATTTCTATGGACTTTATTTTGGGGTTGCCTAGGACTAAGAAGGGGAGGGATTCTATTTTTGGATTACTTTATGGGCTAAACTTTGCTCAATATTGTTGTAATCTACTACTTGTCATCCTCAAACAGATGGACAATCCGAAGTTGTAAATAGAACTTTGGGAACACTTTTGCGTGCTATTCTTAAAAAGAACTTGGATTGACATTTCTATGCAATTTATTTTGGGGTTGACAAGGACTAAGAAGGGGAGGGATTCTATTTTTGGATTACTTTATGGGCTAAACTTTGCTCAATATTGTTGTAATCTACTACTTGTCATCCTCAAACAGATGGACAAACTGAAGTTGTCAATAGAACCTTGGGAACACTTTTGCGTGCTATTCTTAAAAGAACTTGGATTGACGTTTCTATGGACTTTATTTTGGGGTTAGCTAGGACAAAGAAGGGGAGGGATTCTATTTTTGGATTTCTTTATGGGCTAAACTTTGCTCAATATTGTTGTAATCTACTACTTGTCATCCTCAAACAGATGGACAAACCGAAGTTGCAAATAGAACTTTGGGAACACTTTTGCGTGCTATTCTTAAAAGAACTTGGGATTGACATTTCTATGCACTTTATTTTGGGGTTGCCTAGGACTAAGAAGGGGAGGGATTCTATTTTTGGATTACTTTATGGTTTGAGCAAAGTTTAGCCCATAAAGTAATCCAAAAATAGAATCCCTCCCCTTCTTAGTCCTAGGCAACCCCAAAATAAAGTGCATAGAAATGTCAATCCAAGTTCTTTTTAAGAATAGCACGCAAAAGTGTTCCAAAAGTTCTATTGACAACTTCAGTTTGTCCATCTGTTTGAGGATGACAAGTAGTAGATTACAACAATATTGAGCAAAAAGCCCATAAAGTAATCCAAAAATAGAATCCCTCCCCTTGTTGTAATCTACTACTTGTCATATGGGCTAAACTTTGCTCAATATTGTTGTAATCTACTACTTGTCATCCTCTAACGGATGGACAATCTGAAGTTGTCAATAGAACTTTGGGAACACTTTTGCTCGATAGTGTTGTAATCCACTACTTTGTGGGCTATTCTTAAAAAAACTTGGATTAACATTTCTATGCAATTTATTTTGAGGTTGCCTAGGGTTAAGATGGGGAGGGATTCTTTTTTTGGATTACTTTATGGGCTAAACTTTGCTCAATATTGTTGTAATCTACTACTTGTCATCCTCAAACGGATGGACAAACCGAAGTTGTCAATAGAACTTTGGGAACACTTTTGCGTGCTATTCTTAAAAAGAACTTGGATTGACATTTCTATGCACTTTATTTTGGGGTTGCCTAGGACTAAGAAGGGGAGGGATTCTATTTTTGGATTACTTTATGGGCTAAACTTTTCTCAATATTGTTGTAATCTACTAATTGTCATCCTCAAACGGATGGACAAACTGAAGTTGTCAATAGAACTTTTGGGTTGTAATCTACTACTTGTCATCCTCAAACAGATGGACAAACTGAAGTTGTTAATAGAACTTTGGGAACACTTTTGCGTGCTATTCTTAAAAAGAACTTGGATTGTAATTTCTATGCACTTTATTTTGGGGTTGCCTAGAACAAAGAAGGGGAGGGATTCTATTTTTGGATTACTTTATGGGCTAAACTTTGCTCAATATTGTTGTAATCTACTACTCTTGGATTGACATTTCTATGCACTTTATTTTGGGGTTCCCAAAGTTCTATTGACAACTTCAGTTTGTAATTAGAACTTTGGGAACACTTTTGCGTGCTATTCTTAAAAGAACATGGATTGACATTTCTATGCACTTTATTTTGGGGTTGCCTAGGACTAAGAAGGGGAGGGATTCTATTTTTGGATTACTTTATGGGCTAAACTTTGCTCAATATTGTTGTAATCTACTACTTGTCATCCTCAAACGGATGGACAAACTGAAGTTGTCAATAGAACTTTTGGAACACTTTTGCGTGCTATTCTTAAACTTGGATTGACATTTCTATGCACTTTATTTTGGGGTTGTCTAGGACTAAGAAGAGGAGGGATTCTATTTTTGGATTACTTTATGGGCTAAACTTTGCTCAATATTGTTGTAATCTACTACTTGTCATCCTCAAACAGATGGACAAACTGAAGTTGTCAATAGAACTTTTGGAACACTTTTGCGTGCTATTCTTAAAAGAACTTGGATTGACATTTCTATGCACTTTATTTTGGGGTTGCCTAGGTCCAAGAAGGGGAGGGATTCTATTTTTGGATTACTTTATGGGCTAAACTTTGCTCAATATTGTTTTAATCTACTACTTGTCATCCTCAAACAGATGGACAAACTGAAGTTGTCAATAGAACTTTGGGAACACTTTTGCGTGCTATTCCTAAAAAGAACTTGGATTGACATTATTATGCACATTATTTTGGGGTTGCCTAGGACTAAGAAGGGGAGGGATTCTATTTTTGGATTACTTTATGGGCTAAACTTTGCTCAATATTGTTGTAATCTACTACTTGTCATCCTCAAACGGATGGACAAACTGAAGTTGTCAATAGAACTTTTGGAACACTTTTGCGTGCTATTCTTAAACTTGGATTGACATTTCTATGCACTTTATTTTGGGGTTGCCTAGGACTAAGAAGAGGAGGGATTCTATTTTTGGATTACTTTATGGGCTAAACTTTGCTCGATATTGTTGTAATCTACTACTTGTCATCCTCAAACAGATGGACAAACTGAAGTTGCCAATAGAACTTTGGGAACACTTTTGCATGCTATTCTTAAAAGAACTTGGATTGACATTTCTATGCACTTTATTTTGGGGTTGCCTAGGACTAAGAAGGGGAGGGATTCTATTTTTGGATTACTTTATGGGCTAAACTTTGCTCAATATTGTTTTAATCTACTACTTGTCATCCTCAAACAGATGGACAAACTGAAGTTGTCAATAGAACTTTGGGAACACTTTTGCGTGATATTCTTAAAAATAACTTGGATTGACATTTCTATGCACTTTATTTTGGGGTTGCCTAGGACTAAGAAGGGGAGGGATTCTATTTTTGGATTACTTTATGGGCTAAACTTTGCTCAATATTGTTGTAATCTACTACTTGTCATCCTCAAACAGATGGACAAACTGAAGTTGTCAATAGAACTTCGGTTTGTCCATCCGTTTGAGGATGAAAAGTAGTAGATTACAACAATATTGAGCAAAGTTTAGCCCATAAAGTAATCCAAAAATAGAATCCCTCCCCTTCTTAGTCCTAGGCAACCCCAAAATAAAGTCCATAGAACTGTCAATCCAAGTTCTTTTTAAGAATAGCACGCAAAAGTGCCCCAAAATAAATTGCATAGAAGTGTCAATCCAAGTTCTTTTTAAGAATAGCACGCAAAAGTGTTCCCCAAGTTCTATTTACAACTTCGGTTTGTCCATCCGTTTGAGGATGACAAGTAGTAGATTACAACAATATTGAGCAAAGTTTAGCCCATAAAGTAATCTAAAAATAGAATCCCTCCCCTTCTTAGTCCTAGGCAACCCCAAAATAAAGTGCATAGAAATGTCAATCCAAGTTGATGGACAAACTGAAGTTGTCAATAGAACTTTTGGAACAATTTTGCGTGCTATTCTTAAAAGAACTTGGATTGACATTTCTATGCACTTTATTTTGGGGTTGCCTAGGACTAATAAGGGGAGGGATTCTATTTTTGGATTACTTTATGGGCTAAAATTTTCTCAATATTGTTGTAATCTACTACTTGTCATCCTCAAACAGATGGACAAACTGAAGTTGTCAATAGAAATTTGTGAACACTTTTGCGTGCTATTCTTAAAAGAACTTGGATTGACATTTCTATGGATTTTATTGTTTGTCCATCCGTTTGAGGATGACAAGTAGTAGATTACAACAATATTGAGCAAAGTTTAGCCCATAAAGTAATCCAAAAATAGAATCCCTCCCCTTCTTAGTCCTAGGCAACCCCAAAATAAAGTGCATAGAAATGTCAATCCAAGTTCTTTTAAGAATAGCACGCAAAAGTGTTCCCAAAGTTCTATTGACAACTTCAGTTTGTCCATCTGTTTGAGGATGACAAGTAGTAGATTACAACAATATTGAGCAAAGTTTAGCCCATAAAGTAATCCAAAAATAGAATCCCTCCCCTTCTTAGTCCTAGGCAACCCCAAAATAAAGTGCATAGAAATGTCAATCCAAGTTCTTTTAAGAATAGCACGCAAAAGTGTTCCCAAAGTTCTATTGACAACTTCAGTTTGTCCATCTGTTTGAGGATGACAAGTAGTAGATTACAACAATATTGAGCAAAGTTTAGCCCATAAAGTAATCCAAAAATAGAATCCCTCCCCTTCTTAGTCCTAGGCAACCCCAAAATAAAGTGCATAGAAATGTCAATCCAAGTTCTTTTTAAGAATAGCACGCAAAAGTGTTCCCAAAGTTCTATTGACAACTTCAGTTTGTCCATCTGTTTGAGGATGACAAGTAGTAGATTACAACAATATTGAGCAAATTTTAGCCCATAAATTAATCCAAAAATAAAATCCCTCCCCTTCTTAGTCCTAGGCAACCCCAAAATAAAATCCATAGAAATGTCAATCCAAGTTCCTTTAAGAATAGCACGCAAAAGTGTTCCCAAATTTCTATTGACAACTTCAGTTTGTCCATCTGTTTGAGGATGACAAGTAGTAGACTACAACAATATTGAGCAAAGTTTAGCCCATAAAGTAATCCAAAAATAGAATCCCTCCCCTTCTTAGTCCTAGGCAACCCCAAAATAAAGTGCATAGAAATGTCAATCCAAGTTCTTTTTAAGAATAGCACGCAAAAGTGTTCCCAAAGTTCTATTGACAACTTCGGTTTGTCCATCTGTTTGAAGATGACAAGTAGTAGATTACAACAATATTGAGCAAAGTTTAGCCCATAAATTAATCCAAAAATAGAATCCCTCCCCTTGTTGTAATCTACTATTTGTCATCCAAAGTGCATAGAAATGTCAATCCAAGTTCTTTTAAGAATAGCACGCAAAAGTGTTCCCAAAGTTCTATTGACAACTTCAGTTTGTCCATCCGTTTGAGGATGACAAGTAGTAGATTACAACAATAATGAGCAAAGTTTAGCCCATAAAGTAATCCAAAAATAGAATCCCTCCCCTTCTTAGTCCTAGGCAACCCCAAAATAAAGTCCATAGAAATGTCAATCCAAGTTCTTTTTAAGAATAGCACGCAAAAGTGTTCCAAAAGTTTAATTGACAACTTCGGTTTGTCCATCCGTTTGAGGATGACAAGTAGTAGATTACAACAATAATGAGCAAAGTTTAGCCCATAAAGTAATCCAAAATAGAATCCCTCCCCTTCTTAGTCCTAGGCAACCCCAAAATAAAGTCCATAGAAATGTCAATCCAAGTTCTTTTTACACTTTTGCGTGCTATTCTTAAAAAGAACTTGGATTGACATTTCTATGCACTTTATTTTGGGGTTGCCTAGGACTAAAAGGGGAGGGATTCTATTTTTGGATTACTTTATGGGTTGTCCATCTGTTTGAGGATGACAAGTAGTATATTACAACAATATTGGACAAACTGAAGTTGTCAATAGAACTTTGGGAACACTTTGCGTGTTATTCTTAAAAGAACTTGGATTGACATTTCTATGGACTTTATTTTGGGGTTGCCTAGGACTAAGAAGGGGAGGGATTCTATTTTTGGATTACTTTATGGGCTAAACTTTGCTCAATATTGTTGTAATCTACTACTTGTCATCCTCAAACAGATGGACAAACTGAAGTTGTCAATAGAACTTTGGGAACACTTTTGCGTGCTATTCTTAAAAGAACTTGGATTGACATTTCTATGCACTTTATTTTGGGGTTGCCTAGGACTAAGAAGGGGAGGGATTCTATTTTGGATTACTTTATGGGCTAAACTTTGCTCAATATTGTTGTAATCTACTACTTGTGTAATGCCCAGAACACCGAGTGTTCATTCTGAATGCATTGATTGCTATGAATAATGGGCATAAAGATAGGAAATAAGAGATGAAGAAGTTTGGCTTGAAATATAGAATTTTTCAAGTAATAATTCGAAGCTACACCGCACCCGCAGTGCATGGACAGTAGGTTGGCCAAAAATTCCGTAGCTTCACCGCACCTGCGGTAGAACTAGACCGCACCCGCGGTGCTGAGACCGCACCCGCGGTAGTTACATGACCGCACCCGCGGTCTATGCATTATGGAAAATCATAGTTCTGCCGAAGCCATAGCGCACCCGCGTTCCTAAGGGCACCGCACCCGCGGTCATGCGTGGCTTATGAAGAATGAACCATGTGTTACATAACATGCGAGATATATATAAAGCTGGTGTTATTTCCTCCTTGTTCAGATGACACAGCCGAGGGAGAGAGAAAAGGAAACTTAAGGAGGAAGGAGAGTTCTTGCTCTATCTCACGATTTATTCATCCAAATTCAAATCCGACTTCGGTTTTGAGCTCCTCTCGTTATTAGCTACAAAGTGATGTAAGTTGTATGTAATTTCAACAAGTTTCGAAATTCAGATGTTTGGGAAATGAGAATATGATAGTTATATTGTGTTCTTGGCATATTGAGCATGATATATTTGTAAACGGATCAAAGAAAGGATAACATATGCATTTCCTATGAATTTCAGTATGGTTTATGAATTGTTGGGATAGAATTATTGTGTTTTGGATGAATATTGTATTGGATTATGATTGAGAATAAGATAGTGTTGATATCTGTTGAGAATTGGATTGACCGGTATCGAGAATTACGTCGTTATGCCGTCAGATTTTATTGAGATCATGTAGTGACTTGGTTATGTGTTGATTTAGATTAGAAATTGATAGAGTGCGTATCCACATTTCCATTTCAGATACGTATTGGCGACCGTGACAGCGATTCTACGACGAAAGGTATAGTACATGTTTTGTTTGGGGAATCACGACTCAAATGAGATCACATTTGAGTTTCCCAACCAAAATCACATACTTGTTTTATCGTTCATACCTTGATATGATTATGATTGTTATAGATTGTTTATAGAACTTGTATGCAGATCTTGCTATGCTTTGTTTACAGATCATGTAGCATTGCATTATGCTTGTTTACAGATTTTGTATTCATGCATTAAGATAGGGCAGTCTGGAGATCAGGCAGACTACTAGATGTCCGGCGATATCTCAGCTTAGGGGAAGATCACCGCCCCTTTGTAGACGTGGATACAGATCAGGCTGAAATCTAGGAATAAGACGTACAACACCATGATTGGTAGGGTAGGTGACAGTCAGTGACGTCTTATTCACAACGGGATCCCTAGAGTTCTAGTCGAGTCGCATCTAGACATGATTAGACTCGCATTGCATGATTTTATATGAATGACATTCATATTAGCATGTTTCATGTTTTAGATTGTTTTATTGCATGTATATATGTTTATACTGGGATTTGTTCTCACCGGTTTTCCGGCTGTTGTTATGTCTGTATGTGTGCATAACAACAGGTGGGGCAGGATCTGGGTCGAGACAGAGATGATCGTGTTAGCGTGGAGATCACGGGCGTAGCAGATGGACCAGTAGTTGTCTTTTATTATGTACTGTCGTTTAATACTGGTTGGTTGAGAACATACAGAATAAGACATGTATATTATGTTTGTATGTTGTAAATGAAATAAAGATTGTTGTTTGATTAATTACATTTTGATTAAATTGTTACCACGCGAAAAAATTGACCCACGTTTTAGATATATCTGGGAAAATATTATAGTTTGTTTTGAAGTTGATGTCATGATTTAGTGCAAGGATATCAAGGTCGTGTCATGGGAAATTTTAGAACGTCCTAAGTAATGATCGAGCTCGAGAGTAAGTATGATTTCTACGTTAAGTTATGTGAGTTAAGTATACAAGTTTATGTTAGTATGTTGCAGCAACGGCCCCAGTCAAAGTCCAACGAATCCCTCAACGCCAAGTAAGTATGTTGACGGTGCAAGAAGTATTTTAAGTTTTTGAGGTATGCTAAATGTCTTGTGACCAAATTATGTTAGGATTGGAAAGCGTTAAATATGAACGGGGACCAATCCGCCGTTAAATTATGAACGGGTTAGATCGTGGTTGGAAAGCGTTAAATTATGAACGGGGACCAACCAGCCCGTTAATAATTATGAACGGCGATCTTATGTATGCGGCAGTGGATACGTCCCTGTCAGCCCAGTACTGTGGTATAAGTTGATCAGGCTCTTTTACGTTATGGGTCATTGCTTTGAAAACTGCCTCTACGCAAAATGATGAAGTTATGTATGTTTACGTATGCAGTATGTTTATGAAAGTTTAAGTTAGGCACGTCGAAGTATGTATGTGTATGTTCAAGTTTAATGCGCAAGTTCGAGTTTCAAATTATGTATGTCCTATTTTAAAGTTGCATGCGACCTTAATATGTAGTACTCGTTATTCCAGTTTATACGTGTTGAGTCTTTAGACTCACTAGACTTGATCGATGCAGGTGACTATGTTGAGGAGACAGGAGGTGATGACCAAGGGGCAGGCTTGGGGTGAGTGGCAGGCTAAACCCGAGGACCGCAAGTTTATGTTTATGCAAATTTTTAAAATACTCTGATGTTTGATTTGAACGTGGACGTTTTGAGACAGTTTCTTTAGCAAAATTTTATTGGGTGACGGATTGATTGTGAGATTTTTTTTATGAATGTTGAGTGACGACCGTATGAATGTTTTTATTTAAGAAATTTTTAATTTTTCCGCAAAATTTTAAGTAGTGTAGAATACGGTTCGTTACAGTTGGTATCAGGCGGTGTTCTTGTAAAGGGTTATGCCTACTGCCAGTCGCAAGAAGCTCTCGAAGTCACACCTCAAGTCTGTAAGTTTTACAGTTTTAAAGTTCTTTAGTAGTAAGCATGAAGTCATGATTCGGCATGTGCATGTTTTATTCTATCACTTGTATGTTTATATGACATACGTTTTGGGAGTACGGGTTTGCATGTCGTTATAGTTGAGAATGGATCTTTAAATTTTTTTATGCATGTTACGACATGAAATGAAAAACTATTTAATTTCTTGCAGCTGGTGTGGTGGAATTGGACATGAGTAAGAATTTGCTTTTGGCGTTAGAAAAAGTTGTAAATGATTTTCTATATTAATTTTTGGATAGTAGTGCTGATGTTAGACTAGTGAGTCATAAGTTAAATTTGACAATTACGAATGCTTTGGGACTTGTAGATTTTCTAAGAAATTACAAATGGTTCGTGGTTGCTAGCTTAATTAATTTTTGAAGATTTCATGTAAGAATAATGATTCGAAGACTACGACGATCTTTGGAATTATAAGACGAAGAATTTATTTAAAGTGTATGTTCTATCTAGATATATTTAAGGATTGAATTTCATGAATTGAGAATTTTAAGGACCTAAGTGTAAAGCAATACTCTAAGGGATTATTTCAAATTTACCAAATTTTGGGGATTCAATTTGAGTGCAAAGAATTTAAGGTTAATGAGGGTAAGTCGAAAAAATTTATGGGTACGAAGATGCAAATTTCAAAGAGTGTAGGGCCAAAAATATAAATTGTGGGAACCTTAGGGACCAAATTGCAAATTCGAAACTTTTGAGGATTTAGTTCGAACTTTTAAGGAACACCTGAGTAAGATCAGTAGCTTTTCGAGGTTATGGAATTATTTTGGGTTAATAAGCCTAAAATTATTGAACTTTGTGTTACGAGAAATCTATAAGATGGAATAGGAACGCCAAAACTTATGGGTAAATGTGGAATTTCGAAATTTGGGACAAACTGGATAATTTAGTAAATAATGAATTAATGCTACAATTTTAAGGAATTTGGGGAACTAGTTTAGCAGTAAGTGAGAACTGAATGATTTAAATGATAAGAATTTTCGATGATTTAAGCTCGAAGGGATCATTAGAACCTTGAAGTATCTGGGTTATAAGTTATAAGAAATGTAATCAAGGGGATTGTAAGATGAATCGACATTTGGCTCGAAAAATTAAGCGCTATGTGAATTAATGTTGCGGCAAATTTAAATTCAGGGTGATAACGATTGAGGTAAAGTTGATCGTTTAGCTAAGTTATAAGAGTAGACATTGAGTTAGCGAATTTTTTTTTTTTTTTTTTTTTGGGGACTTAAGTCGATGTGTCAAAAGTTTAGTCATGATTGTAACAGTTAAGCTTGTACCTTTGTTGGAATTTGATTTTTCTAGAAGGTTGGGTATGGTTGATGATTAGTTTTTTTAATAGACGACGCATGTAAGAATTGAGGTAGACATCTTGTCTTGGGAATTTTTGTAGGTTATTAAGAAACTTGAGAATAAGTGATTATGTGTGTTGGAATTATGTTATCCAAAACTATTTGACTGCGTAAGGTGTGAATTTCAAATTTATGGGATTTGCTCATACGGAATTTTGGGTGAAATAAAAACAAAGGAAATTAGTGGTGTTCAACATAAGTTATCAATAAGTGAATATTAAGATTTTATTGAGTAAGAAATCTAAAAGCTTGATATGGGGATTCTGAATTCTATTGTTATAAGTGGAGGTGATTATTAGAGTTAGTCCATCATTAACAAAGGAAACTTATTAAGTTTTTACGCTAGAATTAATTGAGTATTGGGGATACGTATAAGTGGGACATTCGTTCCAATGAGGAAAGTTCAAGTGTCTTAGGCTTTAACTATATTGTAATCGTGAAGAGAATAGTTTAAGCATGTGATTGATGCTAGAAAGTTTTTATTAAGGAGAGGATCGATATTATATATTTGGGGGTTTACGGATTTATGTTACTCGAAATGAAAGGTTGGCAACAAATTTATATTTGGGTCGTACCTGTAAATAGCTCTAGTTATGTAGTTTGATAGTAAGGTAAATATTCGATTCAAGGATTGTAGGCCAATATTATTATGGGGATTAAGATAAGATTTAACTTGTAAGTGTTTGCTGAGGATGGAAGTTGATCAGTAAACGTTGGTGCTAAGACCTCTTAGGTTGGACTGCATAAATGCTAATGTAATAGGTCATTGACATTACGTATAGTATAGAGAAGGTAAGATACGATAAGTTTGAACCTTCATTTCTAATATTGAGAACGACGAGAAAAGTCCGAATTCGAGGTCGTAGTAAAAGTAAGCTAAGTTACCATAAGTCTTTAAGTTGCGATTAGCAAACGAGGTTTCTGGTAGGCAATTTGATTAGGATTGAAGAGACGTAAGAACAACATAAGATTAATTTTATCAGGTAGCGCAGCGGTAGCGTGGATCGTTGGGATGCTAGAATTAAGAATCAACTTTTGGATTATCGAGGATAAGCGAATTTCGGGGACGAAATTCAAATTAAGGGGGTAGATTGTGACGTCCCGAAATTTGAGATCCACATGAGCCACGTGCGTGCAAGTATTAAATTTCTTAGTATTTTATTAAATGTTTTAATACATGCTTAATTCATTGATTTGGGTTTTAATTCACGATTTAAGAATTTTCATTATTTAAATATTTATGTTTAATTGATGCATGTTAAAATACTTTTCGAATTTCAGTTTCAGGCGATCTAGTTCGAGGAGGGATC